>NC_086312.1:0-233386 GCF_963924245.1 Chroicocephalus ridibundus | reverse complement strand
GGCAGGGGCGGCGCGGGGGGAGGGGCAGGGCCGGGCTCGGCCCTTTTTCGACTTTTTCCTTCCTTTTTTGGGCCTTTTCGGGCCATTTTTGGGGTGGTTTTTTTTTTTTGCCTTTTGCTGTTTTTTCTTTTTTGCCTTTTCAACTTTTTCGGGCGGCCTTTTTTACGCCTTTTTCCGCCAGTTTCCCCCGTAATTTGCCTTTTCCCCCTTCCTTGTCTCTTTATTTTTTTGCCTTTTTTTTGGCCCTTTTCGCCTTTTTTTTGGGGGGGGGCCCTTTTTTTTGCTTTTGCCTTTTTACCTGTTCCCCCCCCCCTCACTTTTTGGCTTCTTCCCTTCTTTTTCCTTCCCCCTTTATTTTTCCTTTTCTTGGCCTTTTTTTTTTAACCTCTTTTACCTTTTTTTTGCCATTTTAACATTTTCTTAACCTTTTTTTCCCCCCTTTCTTACTCTTTCTTCCCTATTTTGCCGCCCCCCCCCCCGCCACAATTATAACCTGATTTACAATTTCTATAACTGGCCTGACAGTCAATCATTTATAAGAATTGTTTTACTATTTTTACATGATTTTTCACGATCAATAATTTAAAACCATTAAAAATACTTTATAATATTTCTAGAGCCGGATCCCAGGATTCTTTAGGGTCCCGTTGAATTTCTTTCGCAGCCCCGGGGGCCGCACCACGAATAGTTAATTAACGCCACCAATTTCAACCGGCACTTTTAAAATTAAACCCTGACTTTTAAAATTAAAACGTGACTTTTAAAATTAAAACGTGCAGCGGGAAAAAGTGATTTTTCCACGTTAAATTTCCCAGGCCGCGGCTAACAGCCCAAAAAAAGCCAATTTCCAAATTTAAGAGCGCAACCGGACTTTTTAACAACTTAACCTTAAAACGCCGTTTTTTTTAAAGGGTCTGGATTTTTTTTGTTTCGTTTTGTTTTTGTTTGAAACGGAAAATTCGGGTTTTGGTAGGGAAGTTCCATTTCTGCGCTGCCCAGACTTAACGCTCCGGTTTTCCATACGAAAACGTCAAATCTTCAGATTCGGGCTTCCATTTTTTTTTTTAAAACACAAGCGAATTTTCAACTTATTTCCGTTTCAAGGCGAAAACGTCCCATTTTAAAATTTCTCAATTTTAACATTTTTTTTTCATTAAAATTATCATTTAAAATAGAAATTTTGAAATTACCCGAGTTGACCCAAAACCTAAACTTGGGGCCGACGGTGACACCCCCCCCCCGGATTCCTCCCCTCCCCCACCCCTTTGGCCCCATCGCTGGGGGGAGGGTATGGGGGGGGGGGGAGGGGCAAAGAAATGGGGCGAAAAGCGGCGTTTTTTTTTTTTTTTTTTTAAAAAACCAAAAGAGCTGCGTTTATTCCATGATCGGCACAGACCCAACTGCGTTTTCACGGGAATAAAGGAAAAAAATCCAACCGACCGACGGCTCCGGCGCGGGTCCCGCTGCGGGGGGGGGGGCGGGGGGGGGGCGGGTTATGGCACCGAGTGGGAACGAAACCGGAAAAAAAAAAATATAATAAAATAATAATAATAATAATAAAATTAATGAGGGGGAGGGGCGTCCGCCCCCGCCCCCCCGCTCGGAAAACCTGGAGATTTCGTAAGATTTTTTTTGGAAAATGAAATATAATATTTTTTTTTTTTTTTTACATTTTTTTGTTTTTTTTAAAAATCAACCCAAGGAAAGCAGGAAAAAAAAAATTAATAATAAAAATAAGAAACCGGCGGCTTTTTGGTTTTTTTTTGGGGGGGGGGAGGGAGAAAAAGGGTTGAAGTGAGGGAATGTTGGGTTTGGGGGAAAAAACCCAAAAAGGATCAATGTTGGGGGGGGGGAGGGGCAGGGGGAGGGGCGGCTCCTGCGCTGGGGAAGGCGGGGGGGGGTCGGGGGGGGTCGGGGAGGGAAAAAGACAAAAAGGAGGGAAAAAATGGTGGGAGGAAAAGGGGAAAAAAGGTAAAAAAAGGGGGAAAAGAGAAAAAAGAGGGAAAAGAATAAAAGAGGAAAAACAATGAAAAAGAAAAAAAGAGAAAAAGAAAAGAGAAAAAAGAAAAAAGGAGAAAAAATACAAAGGAAAAAAGAAAAAAAAAAGAAAAAAATAGGAGGGAGGATAAAAATGGAGGAAAAAAAGGAAGAAAAAAGGAAGAAAAAAGGATAAGGGGAAAAGAAAAATAAGGAAAAAAGGAGAAAAAAGAAAAATAAATGAAAAATAGAGTTGAAAGAAATGGGGGAAAAAAGATAAAAAAACATGAAAAAACTGAGAAAAGTCAGAGAAAAGGAAGGAGAAAGAAAAAATGGGGGAGAAGGAGAAAAAAATGAGGGGAAAAAAGGAGAAAAAATGGGGGGAAAAAAGGAGAAAAATTTAAAAACTTGAGAGAGAAAAAAATGAGAAAAATTTGTTAAAAAAATAAGGAGAGAAATTAGAAATTTTAAAAGTAGGGAAATTAGAAATTTGAAAAAGTAGGGAAGAAAGGGAGGAAAAGACCCAGAAAGGAGGAGAATTCCCGCGGGATCGGGGGCGGGGACAGGGCTCCCCTCCCCCCCCAGCGCCCCCCCCCCCCACCCCGGCCCCCCTCCTCCCTCCCCCCCCCAAGTCCTGCCCCTCCCCCCCTCCGGCCGCCACATTTCCCCCCCCCCAAAAATAAAAATAAAAAAAATCATCCAAAACTGGCGTTTATTTGGCTCCGCCCGTCGCCGCCGCCGCCCCTTTTTTCTCCCGAAAAAACCCCAAAATATGTGAAAAATACGCCAAAAAAACCCCAAAAAACCAACAAATAATCCCGACTATACAGTGAAGAAACGGGGGGGGGGGGGGGGGGGGGGGGGGAGGCGCCTTTTCCCGGCGGATTCGCGTCCGGATCGAGATTTTTTTTTTGTTTTTGTTGTTGTTCACTGGATTTTTTGAATTCTTCCGGGTTCGTTTTTGTTTGTTGTTTTTTGTTTGTTTTTTTTTTTCTTCCGCTGTGAAAAACGGGGGGAAAACGAGGGAAACAAAATAAAAATGAGGAAATAACCCAAAAAAACCCAAACCACCCGCGAGTCCAGGGGTTAAGGCAGAGCGGCGCCGGTCGGTGCATGCGGGACGATCCCGATCCCGGAGTTTTTTTTTTTTTTTTTTTTTTTAACACTTAACGGAGAGTCCAAAGCTTTTTTTTTTTTTTTTTTGCCGGGGAAAGGGGAAAAAAAAGGAGATTTTTTTTTTTGTGTGTTTTTTTTTTTTGTTTTTTTTTTCCCGTTTTTTTTTTTTTTTTTTTCTTTTTTCTTTGAAAGAGTCAAATCGGGAGGAAATGAACCAAAAAGCTCCGGGCGCCGTTAGAAAAGGTTTTCTTCGAATATTGCCAGTAAATCGCTCTGGAAATTCATGTCGATCGTCGCCGCCATCTGGAAGAGAAACAAAAAGGGCCATGAGCGGCTTTCCCGGGATTTTTCCGCAATTCCCAGGAATTTTCAGAATTCTTTCAGCATTCCCAGGGTATTTTTTTTCGCCCTCCCCGGGGATTTTCGGGCGATTTTTGGGCATCTCTGGGGACTTTTTTTTTTTTACTCCGAAAGGATTTTTCAGCATTCCCAGAATTTTTAGAATTCCTCACATTTTTTTCAGAATTCCCGGGAATTTTCAGAAGTCACTCAATTTTTTCAGCATTCCGGCGGGGTTTTTTGTGCCCTCCCCCAGGATTTTTTAGGGATTCTTTTCAGCGTCTTGGCAATTTTCTTGAACTCCTAAAGGATTTTTCCGCATTCTCAGAATATAATTTTGGAATTCCTAGGATTTTTTTCAGAATTCCCATGATTTTCGGAATTCTTAGGATTTTTTTCAGAATTCCCATGATTTTCGGAATTCCTAGTATTTTTTGGCATTCCTAGGATTTTTTTTTCCTCTGCAGGGATTTTTTTTTTTTTTTAGATTTTTTTTGGGCCATCTCTGGGGATTTTTCAGAATTCCTGGAACTTTTTTTGGAATTTCCAAGATTTTTTGTGGGCACCCCCAGGGACTTTTTTGGTGTCATCGGGGAATTTTCCAGAATTTCTGGGAATTTTTTTGTGGCATTCCCTGGGCTTTTTGGTTTCCCAGGAGATTTTTGGGTGCCGTCGGGGATTTTTTCGCCATCCCTGAGGATATTTTTGGCATCCTCAACGACTTTTCATCATTCCTGGAGAATTTTTTTGGCATTCCCAGAATTTAATTTCGTCATTCCCTGGATTTTTTCGGCATTCCTGGAGATTTTTTTAGCATCCCCAGGGATTTTTTAGTGTCACTGGGGACTTTTTCAGCATCCCCGAGGGTCTTGGGCCATCCCCAAGGATTTTTTTTGCCATTCCTGGGAATTTTTTTGCCTTCCCCAAGGATTTTTTGGCTTCCCGGGGTATTTTTTCTGGTGGTGTTGGGGATTTTTGGGGCACCTCTGGGGATTTTCTGGGTATCCCTGAGGATTCTTCAGAATTCCTGGAACTTTTTTCAGAATTTCCGTGATTTTGGGGGGGGGGACATGGACGTTTTTTGGTGTCATCGGGGATTTTTTTACTGCCATTCCCGGGATTTTTTTTTGTCTTCCCAGGAGATTTTTTTTTTTTTTTTGCTTCCCTGGGGATTTTTCCGCATTCCTGGGATTTTTTTCACAATTCCCAGGATTATTTTTTTGGGGGGGGGTGGGGGGGGGACCTCCATGCACTTTTTTGCTGTCCCCCGGGGATTTTTTTCACCATTCCCAGGGAGATTTTTTTCCAGAATTTCCGGGGTTTTTTTTGGGGGGGGGCATTCCCGGGATTTTTTGGCTTCCCGGGGGATTTTTTTTTACAATCCCCCAGCGATTTCCCCCCCCCCCCCCCCCCCCAGCATCCTCAGGGATTTTCCAGCACCCCGGGGAATTTTGAGGTGGGGGGTCGCCCTGGCTTTCCGCTCACCGCTTCCCGGCGCCTCCGTTCCTGCTCCCGCTTCCTGGCCATCTCCCGCTGCTGATCCAGCATGGACTGGGAGGACTGGGGCTGCGAGCTCTGGGCTTGGGGCGCCGCCGCTGCCGCCGCCGCTTGCTGCTGCTGCTGCTGCTGCTGCTGCTGCTGCTGCTGCTGTTGCTGCTGCTGCTGCTGCTGCTGCTGCTGCTGCTCCTGGCGCCGCCGCACCTCCTCGTGCACCCGGCGCGCCTGCTCCATGGCGTCCTCGTCCTCCCGGCTCCTGGCAAAGAAGCAGCGGGAGATGCCGTCACCCCCCGTGGTCTGGTCCCCCGGCAGCGGGGTCCAGCGGCCGGGGCGGGGATCGCGATGGGGACTGTGGCGTGAGATGGGACGGGACGGGACGGGCGCCGCCACGGATCTGACGGGATTCATGCCACGAGGCAGGACCTTGCCACGGATCAGATCGGGGTTCGCGCCGCCAGGCGGGATCGCGGCACGGATCTGACGGGATCGTGCCACGAGACAGGACCCCGCCGCAGACTGGATCAGAAACGCGCCGTGGGATTGGGCTGGATTTATGCCACGGGATGGGGTCGTGCCATGGATCAGATCGGTTTTATGCCACGAGGTTGGATTCGTGCCACGGACCAGACCAGATTCATGCCACGACACGGGATTGGATTTGATTTGTGCTGTGAGATTGGATCGTGCCACGGAACAGACCAGATGTGTGCCACGAGATCAGATCGCGCCCCGGATCCGATCGGATTAGTACCATGAGATCGGATCACGCCACGAGATCGGATAGGACTCGTGACACCAGGTGGGATGGCGCCACAGATTGGACGGGATTCGTGCCACGAAATGGGACGGTGCCGCAGATGGGACCTGCGCCACGAGACGGGACCATGCCACGGACCAGCGTGGATCGTGCAGGAGAGTGCACATCTCCCCACACCGTTGGCCAAGGTGAGGATGCCCCAAAACCCCTTCACCGTGGTGGTGGTGCTGGTGGTGATTGTGGTGGTTGTGGTGATTGTGGTGGTGGTGATGGCTGTGGTGATTGTTATGGTGATTGTGGTGGTTGTGGTGGTGGTGCTGGTGATGGTGCTGGTGGTGCTGGTGGTGATTGTGATGGTTGTGGTGATTGTGGTGGTGGTGCTGGTGGTTGTCGTGGTTGTGGTGATTGTGGTGGTGGTGATGGCTGTGGTGATTGTTGTGGTGATTGTTGTGGTGATTGTTATGGTGATTGTGGTGGTGGTGCTGGTGGCGGTGGTTGTGGTGATTGTGGTGGTGGTGATGGCTGTGGTGATTGTTGTGGTGATTGTTATGGTGATTGTGGTGGTGGTGCTGGTGGCGGTGGTTGTGGTGATTGTGGTGGTGGTGATGGCTGTGGTGATTGTTATAGTGATTGTGGTGGTGGTGCTGGTGGCGGTGGTTGTGGTGATTGTGGTGGTGGTGATGGCTGTGGTGATTGTTATGGTGATTGTGGTGGTTGTGGTGGTGGTACTGGTGGTGGTGATGGTGCTGGTGGTGCTGGTGCTGGTGGTTGTGGTGATTGTGGTGATGGTGCTGGTGGTGGTGATGGCTGTGGTGATTGTTATGGTGATTGTGGTGCTGGTGCTGGTGGTGGTGGTGCTGGTGGTTGTGGTGATTGTGGTGGTGGTGATGGCTGTGGTGATTGTTATGGTGATTGTGGTGGTGGTGCTGGTGGTGCTGGTGGTTGTGGTGATTGTGGTGGTGGTGATGGCTGTGGTGATTGTTATGGTGATTGTGGTGCTGGTGGTGGTGATTGTGGTGGTTGTGGTGATTGTGGTGGTGGTGATGGTGCTGGTGTTGATCGTGATGGTTATGATGGTTGTGGCTGTGGTGACTGTGGTGGTGACGGTGTTGATGGTTGTGGTGGTGATTGTGGTGGTGTTCATGATGGTGATGATGGTGGTGGTCTCACCTCATCCTCTCCTGCTCCCGCCTCAGCCGCTCCTTCTCCCTTTCCACCTGCTCCGCCTGAGCCTTCAGCGCCTTCTCCCGCTCCTCCTTCTCCCGCGCCGCCCTCTTGAACTGCTCGAAGCTGTCGCTGGAGGACTTTGCCGTGGAGGATGGAGTGGTGGGATGTTTCTGGACCAAGCTCGCCCAGGAACCCATATTTTTGATCTTCAGGTCCTACAGAGACAAGGTTGGGTAGGTGAGGAAGAGCCCGGCCAGGGAGGGGAAGCCCATCCGGCAAACGCCCATCCCGCTGCTGACGAAAAGCCGTTCCCCATGGAACACTTCCCTCATGGAAAGCCCTTTTGGTTTCCCGGGGCTGGAGGTGGCCAGAGGAGGGTGGTGGATCCACATTGGGCATCAACGTTGACCATCTCCTCCCCCAAAGCCAAGCAGGCAGCTCCAACGGCTTCCCGGGAATGCCAGGAGCGGGACCGGCTCCTCAGCACCTCCCATTTTCCACGCACCCTTGGAATCATGGAATGGTTTGGGGTGGAAGGGACCTTTAAAGGTCACCTGGTCCAACCCTCTGCCATGAAAGGGAGGATCTCCACCTAAATGAGGTTGCTCAAAGCTCCGTCCAACTTGACCTGGAACATTCCCAGGGATGGGGCATCTCCCACCTCTCCGGCAACCTGGGCCAGTGTCTCACCACCCTCAGCGTAAAATATTTCTTAGGTCCCATCAAAACCCAAACCCACCCTCTCCCAGTTTAAAACCGTTGCCCCTTGTCCTACAGGTCTTGGTCAAAAGTCTTTCTCCATCTTCCTTATAAGCCCCTTTATCTACGGAAAGGCCCCAAGGAAGTCTTCCTGGAGCCTTCTCCAGGCTGAAGAACCCCAACTCCCACAGCAGAAGGGGTCCAGCTCCTGGATCATCTTCACGGCCTCCTCTGGACCTGCTCCAAAAGGTCCGTTTCCTTCTTGTCCTGAGGACCCTGGAGCTGGACGCATGTCTCCAGGTGGGGGCCCCAGGAGAGCAGAGGGGGAGGATGCCCTCCCTCGACCTGCTGGCTACGCTTCTTCTGATGTAGCCGAGGACACAGTTGGCCAGGTCATGTTCAACTTTCCGTCCACCAACACCCTCAAGTCCTTCTCCATGGGGCTCCTTCTCCATCCCCTCACCCCCCAACCTGCACTGATATCCACCCAGGTGCAGGACCTTGGCCTTGGCCTTGTAGAACCTCCTGAGGTTCTCATGGGCTCACTTCTGGAGCTTCTCCAGGTCCCTCTGGATGGCGTCCCATCCCTCAGCTTGGTAGGGGATCCCATCTCCACCTCTCCAACCCCCATCAGGTGTGTTCAACCTCCAACCAGGAAATTTGGAGGTGGAAAAATTCCAAATGGGAAATTTGGAGGTGGAGAACAACAAATCTTGGTTGTACACCAAAATTCAGGTGACCAACACGGCCCTGCTCAATTTTAGGAGCTTTAATTCTAAATTTTGGGAGGTTTTTTCCCAATTTTTGCCAGACGACGTTACCTTTTTGGGGGCGACGGGTGTTTTCGGCTCCTGTTTCTGCCGATCTTTTTCCTGCACTCCCGGCGGTGGGGGGTTTTGCTCCGGGGGTCTGATGACGGGTCGGCCCCCCTCCATGGGTTTCATCTCCGTCCCTAAAAACCAGTAGCTCCCATCAGTTTGTGGGGGTCTCCACCACCGAAACAGGGGGTGATGGGGGTCTCGGCCACCAAAATTGGGGGTGGTGGAGTCTCCATCATCAAAACCAGGAGGTTGATGGGGTCTCAGATACCAAAACTGGGGGTGACGGGGTCTCAGCCCCTGAAATGGGTGGTGATGGGTGTCTCAGCCCCCAAAATGAGGGGTGATAGGAGTCTCAAAACCCCAAATTGGGGCACGATGGGATCTCAGCCACCAAAACTGGGGATGGTGACGTCTCCACCATCAAAATTAGGGCATGATGGGATCTCACCCACCAAAACTGGGGGATGACGGGGTCTCAGCCACCAAAACTGGGGGCCAATGAGGTCTCCACCACCAAAATGGAAGGTGATGGGGTCTCCACCACCAAAACGGAAGGTGATGGGGTCTCCACCACCAAAACCGGAGGGTGATGGGGTCTTCACCACCAAACAGGGGGTGACGGGGTCTCCACAGCTGAAATGGGGGGGCGATGCGGGTCTCAGCACCCAAAATTGGGGGTGATTGGGTCTCAGCCCCTAAGATGGGTGGTGATGAGGGTCTCAGCCACCAAAAGCGGGGGACGACGACACCTGAAGGGTCACGTCCCTGGACTCACGTTGCGGGATGTGCGCGGGCGGTTTGATGCTCTCCGGGTGTTTCGGCGGATCTTGCCGCAACGGGGGACTGAAGGTCTCGTTACGGATGACGGGCGAATGCATCTTCTCCTCCTTCACCACCATGGGCTGCGACTGGACGACGGAGGCGGCTCGCATCTCCTGCCGCGATAACAAGAGGGTCAAGAAAACGTCGGGCGACGCCCTTCCCTCGTCCCCACATCCCCCATTTCCCGATGCGAACTGCTGGCCAACGAACGGCCCCCTGAGCTTTCGGCGCTTGCTCCCAAGCAGGTGGCGGGAAGACGATGGTCCCCGTTGGTCGGGACCCCCCGGGGGTGGGTGCTCTGCTTTCCTTTTTACCTGTTTTTTTGGCTGGATAGTTTGTTGAGGTGGCGACTGGTGGACCAAACCCTGGAACTGCGGCATCTGTGGGGAATGCATCATGAGAGGGGAAGGGGCTTCCCTCAAGTGACCTGGGAACAGTTTGGCAGCAATCAGTTAACCGTCGTCACCACCGGCACGCCAAACATCACCCGAAAAACGCTGAGCGGCGCACGCCATCGCCCCGTGGGACAATCTCTCTTCCCGGCTGGTGGCCCTGGGATGTCCCCAGTGGACCCCAGCCACCTCCTCCACTGCCGCGAGCAAACGCCGGGGAGCAGAAGATGCTCCAAGGCCGTGTGGTGGCCTGTCCCGCCTTGCTGATGCCCGTTTGTGGTGTCCCCCCGTAATTTGATCCCTTCTGCTCATTCTTCTGGTGGGCCATCAATATTCCCGGCTGTAAAACCGGTCCCCCCGGGACACCCAGGCACCGACACGGCCCTGCCTGCTCCTCCCCCTGCCTGCACCTCTCCCTGCCCACAGCCATGGAGGCAGGACGAGTTGGCTCCATGAGCAACAGGAGGTTTTCGGGAGCCAGCAGGCTCCATCTCAGGCATCGCGTCCAAGCTGCCTGCGGCACCTCTGCAGGCAGGAGAAGCAGCTCCAAGCGCTGCCTGCCTTCACCTGGGCTCCATCCCTTCAAATCCCTGGATTCTGTCCTGCCTACGCCCGCAGGGATGACTTTGGGAGCAAAGACCCAACGGGCCACGACCTGCGGAACCACCGAGCGAACGCAGGAGCGAGACCTCCCCGAACCACCAAGGTTTTATGGGTGCCCGGTCTTCTAAGCACAACGCTGCCAGAGTTATGCCGGCCAGAGACGTTCTCCACTGGGAATGTCGGTGGTGGCACCACCGAGCCCATGGCAATCACGGAGATCTGGGATCTCCCAAGCCAACCTTGAAGGCTGAGCCCCGTGGCCACATTCTCTCAGCTGCTTCCTCCAATTTCTGGGGTGGCTGGAGGTCATCCCACTGTGTGTCCCCCTAGATCCTCCCTTCTCCTCCTCTGCCCGGCAGCCGAGCAGCTGCGTTTATCGGAGGCCGCGCTCCAAAAAATGCCGGGAAACCCCCATGGGGCACCCACAGCCCTGACATCCTCCAAGAGCCGGGAGCCTCCTCAAGAGAGACCACCCAATGCTGGCACCCAGCCGGGACGGCGATGGACGCGAGGCCAGCACTCTCCAACATCAGAGCTCCACCAAGACTCAAAAACTTGAGATCCCTGAGATCTTCAAAGATTTGAGATCCCCAGCTTCCTCAAAAACTTGAGACTCTCAAGATCCTCAAAAATTTGAGACCCTGGAAAATTTGAGACCCTCAAGATCCTCAAAAACAAGGTCCTTGAGTTCCTCAAGGATTTGAGAACCTCAAGATCCACAAATATTTGAGATCCTCAAAAATTAGATCCTTGAGATCCTCACAAATTTGAGAGCCTTGTTCCTCAAAAATTTGAGATCAAGATCCTCAAACACTTCAGATCCTCAAAACCTTGAGATCCTTGAGTTGCTCAAAGATCTGAGAACCTCAAGACCCTCAAAAATGAGATCCTCGAGATCCTCAAAAACTTGAGATCCTCGGAAACTTGAGATCCTTAAGTTCATCAAAGATCTGAGAACCTTGAGATCCTCAAAATCTTAGAACACTTGAGCTCCTTGAGTTCGTCAAAGATCTGAGAACCTCGAGATCCTCAAAAATGAGATCGAGATCCTCAAACACTTGAGCTCCTCAAAACCGTGAGCTCCTTGAGATTCGAGATGGGAAGAGGCTTTGCCCAGGCGGTTACATCAGGCTCTGGCTAACCAGGACTTCTTCTGCACCCATGACTGTCTACCAACAGGTGCCGGTGGAGCTCGGAGGACGCATGGAAACCACCCCACCGCCCCGTACCCCCCCTCCTCGTCACACAATGCCACTTGGCTCAAGCCGTAGACTCAACCGCCGTCCCTGACTCCCGCTCACCGGTCGAGTAGGGATCAGGCTTATGGTGCCGCGGCGACGGGTGATGCTGGATGACCTGCTGCGGTTTGGCCGGCTGCGGCGGCGGGGGCGGCGGGGGCGGCTGCGGGGGCGGATGTTGCTGCGGCGGCGGTTGGGGTTGGGGGATGTGGGATGGGAAGGGCATGGGTTGCATGTGCATGGGCCGCGGCGGCGGCTGGTGCTGCAGCTGCTGCACCGCGGGGTGAGCCGGCGGCTGCAGGGGCGGCTGCGGTTGCGACTGGACCTTCACTGAAGGGAGAAGAGGAGTCTGCGGCTGCACTTTCTGCAGCTGCTGAAGGTAGAGCTGCATCTGGCTGGTGCTCAGAGGCAGGTTGTGGTGCGGCGGAGGAGGTTCTTCGTCCTCCAGCAGGACCTGGGGAGGCTGGGGCAGAGGCGGCTGAGGAAGCATGGGCTGCTGGCTGATGGCCGGCGAGACGGCCGGTGGACGCGAAGGCTTCGGGGGTAACGCCGCGGCTCGGTTACTGGGTCTCGAGGGCTGCTGAGGCAGAGCGTTGTGCAAAGCTGAGGAGAAAGGGAAGGAGATGAGAGATGGCTTGAGAGGTGGGGTCGTGTCAACCTCATGAGGTCCAACCAGGCCAAGTGCAAGGTCGGGGCAATCCCAAGGCCAAATCCAGGCTGGGCAGAGAATGACCGGAGAGCAGCCCTGAGGAGAAGGACTTGGGGGTGTTGGTGGGGGAGAAGGTGGCCAGAACCCCCCGCAGCCTGGGCTCATCCCCAGCAGCGTGGGCAGCAGGGCGAGGGGGGGATCCTGCCCCTCTGCTCCGCTCCGGGAGACCCCCCTGCAGCGCTGCCTCCAGCCCTGGGCCACCAACAGCAGAAGGACACGGAGCTGTGGGAGCGGGGCCGGAGGAGGCCCCGGAGATGCTGGGAGGGCTGGAGCCCCTCTGCTGTGGGGCCGGGCTGAGAGAGCTGGGGGGGTTCAGCCTGGAGAAGAGAAGGCTCCGGGGAGACCTCGGAGCCCCTTCCAGTCCCTAAAGGGGCTCCGGGAAAGCTGGGGAGGGACCTGGATCAGGGAGGGGAGCCGTGGGACGAGGGGAAGGGTTTGACACTGACAGAGGGGAGATTTAGGTGAGATCTGGGGAAGAAATTCTTGGCTGTGAGGGGGGTGAGCCCCTGGCCCAGGTTGCCCAGAGAAGCTGTGGCTGCCCCATCCCTGGAGGGGTTCAAGGCCAGGTTGGACGGGGCTTGGAGCAACCTGGGCTGGTGGGAGGTGTCCCTGCCCAGGACAGGGGGCGGCACTGGGGGGGTCTTTACGGTCCCTTCCCACCCAAACCGTTCCACGAGTTCTATGAGATGGTGGCACCACGGACATCCGGAGCGGAGAACCTCCCCTTGCCCAGCCACCGCCCCGGTCATCCTCCAGGAGGACTAAAAACCCACCCGACGCCATCCTCTTCCTCCCATCGTGAGGAAGAACCACGCTGTTGGGCTCGTCCCAAGAAGCCACGCTCACCTGGAGGAGACACCACGGCATGCTGGTTGAGGTGGGGAGGAGTGCTGTGCTCGGGCGGCTGGGGGAGATGGGGCGGCATCTCCGGTTGAGGGAGGTGCATGATGGGTTGGGTGAAATGCGTCATGGTGTCGAACATGTTCCCCGGCAGCGGGTGCTCCAGGACGGGGACTTGCGTGGGGACGAAAGGCGGAGGAGAAGACTTCATTGGCGGAGGAGCTTGTTGAGGGACGGGCGGCGGCGGGGGCGGCGGCGGGGGCTGCTGGGGTGGTAACGGCTGCGGCGGTAACGGCTGCGGTGGCGGCGGGGGCGGAGGGGGCTGCTGCGGCTGCGGTGGTGGAGGGGGCTGCGGCGGCGGCGGTTGCTGCTGCACCGGTTGATGGTGGTGATGGTGATGCTAAGGGAGGGAAAAAACCACCGGTGAGTTACTTAAGCACCGTTTTGGTCAACAAAAACACCTTCTTGGCCAACAAAAACACCTTCTTGGCCATCGAAAACACCTTCTTGGCCAACAAAAACACCTTCTTGGCCATCGAAAGCACCTTCTTGGTCAATGAAAACACCTTCTTGGCCATTGAAATCACCCTCCCGGTGACCAAAATGCCTTCCTGGTCACTGAAACGCCCTCCCGGTCACCAAAATCCCTTCCTGGTCAATGAAGAGCCCCCATGGCCACCGAAATGCCTCCCCAGTCTCCAAATCACCTTCCCTGTCATCCAAGTGCCCTCCCAGTCACCGAAACACCGTCCCAGTCACCAAAACCACCTTCCCAGTGTCCCTTTCACCCCCCCCCCCCCCACATTTGGGCTGGCTCAGGAGAGCTCCCAAGCAAAACCAAGAGGCTTTTTGGCCAAGCAAAGGGAGGGCATGGACCCAGCCGAGCGTGTCGGCATTCCCGGCACTCCCGAACCTCCCCAGGGATTCGATCCCAACTCAAGGGAGATGAAAAGGACGTTCCGTCTCCTACCTTTTTTTGTTCTCGCCCCGAATGCCCTTTTTTCTTCAATTTCGGTGCCATTTCTGCCAAAAAAAGACAAGAAAGGGGAACAGAGCAAATGTTAGTACCGCAGCGGTGCCGCTCTTCCCCATCGCCCCCCGAAGAACCCAACGGCACCGATTCAGGACCAACGACGGCAAAGGAGACGGTTTTAGGCATCGATGGTGCTGGATTTCCCCGGGGACCCCTTGCCCGGAGGCTGGGGGGGGGTTTCACCGTCATGCTGTCGTGACCCGACAGCAAAAAGGAGAAGACAATGAAGGCGAAGACCCCTCAGTCTCCTTCCACCGGTGTCTTCGCGGTGGAAAAGGACCCAACGGCCAAGAAAAACCATTGCTCAACCAGACTCAGCTATTCCAGGAATGCCGCCTTGCTCCGAAGGGGGAGATAAGGAGAGAGAAACTTGGCAGGAGGAATATAAAAAAATACGGTATCAAATATCCCGGCTACGCAAACAGCAATTTTCCATCCCCCTTTCCTCCTCAATCCATGAGGGTATGGGTTTGCTTCCCGCGGGATGATCTCTCACGCCTCCTCCCCTCCCGAGATATTTTTAAAGCATCGTCACTGAAAACAACTGGCTTGAGTTTGGGTCCAGGGCGACGATTTCCCAGGATTTCCTCCACAAACCATGCCAAGAAATAAGAGAAATAACAAAAATACATCGTCCCAGAATGCTCATCCAGCCCCAAAAATCCCTCGGCGGTGGGATTTTTGCCTGCATTTGGCACGGTGTTTGGACGTGCCCGGCAAAACGCAACGGATAAAACCCTCGCAGCGACAATTCTTGGCGGGGGGATGGGGTGGTCTCCAGGGAGCATTTCCCAAATAGGATTTTCCCTTAAATCCCTCCAGAAATTGATTTAATTTCTTAATTAAACTTAAGTTTAAAGTTCTTTCTTTAATTTCTTAAGTCTTAAGTCACTCAGCACTGGTGACCAGTATGAGCACTGGACGCCGGGTGATGGGCTGTGCCGGTCCAGCGGCACCGTTTGCAGATTTTAAGGCTGAAGTAGATAAAAAAAGTAGTTTTCCGGGGGAAAAATGCCAACTAAAAAAAAGCTGGGAAGGGGAGAAGGGAAAATCCCAGCACTGGGCGCTCGGCTCCTCTTGATCTGCCTAAAAATGTTTGGGTTTAAATATAAGAAGTTTTGGGGTTCAAGGTGGAAAAGGGTTTTTGAGCCCGCGGTTGATGATTCTTGACGTTACACAGCCCAGATCCAGCGGATCCGTGGATAAGGAAGAGCAGGATTAAAATGGGAAGAGGAGAGGGGGGATTCCTCAGAGCATCACAATGCTGGGCTTGAGTGATCATGGATTTGGATGGGCATCTGTGGCTCTGGATGGGTGGCCACGGCTCCGGTTGAGTGTCCACGGCTCCGGTTGAGTGTCCACGGCTCCGGTTGGGTGTCCATGGATCCAGATGGGCATCCCTGGCTCCAGGTGGGTGGCCGTGGGTCCAGATGGGTTTCTGTAGCTCCAGCTCAGTCTGGAGAAAAGAAGGCTCCGAGGAGACCTCAGAATGGCCTACCAGGATCTTAAGGGGGCCAACAAGAAAGCCAGGGAGGGACTTTTTAGGATGTCGGGTCATGGTAGGACTGGAGGGAATGGATTAAAACTAGAGCTGGGTCGATTCAGACTGGACATTAGGAAGAAGTTCTTCACCATGAGGGTGGTGAGACACTGGCCCAGGTTGCCCAGAGAGCTGGTGGAAGCCCCGTCCCTGGGAGTTTTTAGGGCCAGGCTGGACGGGGCTCTGAGCAACCTGCTCTAGTGGGAGGTGTCCCTGCCCACAGCAGGGGGGTTGGAACTAGATGATCTTTAAGGTCCCTTCCAACCCTGACGATTCGATGATTCTATGATGGGCATCCGTGGCTCAAGAAGGGCGTCCGTGGATCTGGCTGGGCCTCTGTAGCTCCAGATGGGCATCCACGGATGATACAAGAGGGCATCCCCAAATCCTGATTGGCATCCAGGGCTCCAGATGGGTGGCCGCAGCTCCAGATGGGTGTCCATGGAGCCCAATTGGCATCCACAGCTCTGGACGAGTGTCCATGGCTCAAAACGGGCATCCACAGATCCAGACAAATGTGGGAGCAGACCCACCTTCCAGAAAGGCCAAGATCTGATGTCCTCTTCCGTCAAGACGAGAAGCGCTTTGCAGGGCTTCACCGCTCATTGCGCTGATGCTGGAGAAGCCGGGACAAGAAGCGGAGAGAAGTTTCTCAAGCAAATGTTCCCTACGGATAAGACACGTCCGGGCGCAGCTCTCGGGGAGCAGACGTGGCTGCATGGAGGCCCCCAATTTCTGCCTTGTCCTATTTAATCGGGATAAAACCACTCATGGGATGGTGAAGAAACCCCCAAATCGGGAGAAATCTGCAGAGCGCAGGTGTCGGGTGGCAAAAGGAGAAAAGCTGCGGACTAAGCCAGGATCAGGAGGGATTAAGCATCGGTTCCTGAAAAAGCCGCATGATACGGCTGAACACATCCCTGCTCCGATTTTGGGTGGGAAGAGGAGCTGTTATGGCTCAACTGTGAGCAACGGCTGCTCCAAAACCCACTTCTTCTCCGGTACTGCTCCTTCGGGGAAGACGGTCGTGCTCTTCTCCATCCATCCTCCGACGTGCCACAACCTGGCGGTTCTCCCAGGGGAGCTTTTTCGGCATAGGCTTTGCCATCGTTCTTGGAACAAGCTGAATATCGTCACAACGAACTGAGGCAAGACCTTGGAGGAACAGAATGGGCAGATCCCACCACTTGAATCACCCGCTCAACCGCAACCGTGGCTGAAAGCATCTGCTGACGAATGCACGCTTTGGGAGTCCCTTCACCAAGAAGACAAAGCCAATGGAGACCAGGAGAAGCAAAGCCACAACTGCCTTGGGGTAATCACCAGGTGGCACTGGCGATTTCAGAGACACGACGGGCCTCGTTAACCAAACTGAAGGATGAACCTTCACTGTTGAAGATGGTTGTTGCGTTACAGTTAGTATCATGTGGTTCAGCATCTCCCCAGGGATCAAGGGCAACGAGAAGAAGGCCTGTCTGATCTCCAACCCTGATGGCGTTTCACACTGGCCAGAGACGTCTTCCCCAAGAAGACGAAGCCAATGGAAACCATGAGCAGCAAAGCCAGAACGGTCCCAGGGGTATCGCCCGGTGGCATTGGTGACTTTGGAGATGCCAACCCCACCAAAGGATGAAGCTTCTTCAACGTTGAAGATGGTTGTTGGGTTACAGTTGGCATTGTGTGGTTCAACATCTCTACCAGTGTTTCCCCGGGGATCAAGAGCACCGAGAAGAAGCCCCGTCCCAACTCCGACCCTGATGGCGTTTCACACTGGCCAGAAATGTCTTCACCAAGAAGACGAAGCCAATGGAGACCATGAGCAGCAAAGCCAGGATGGTCCCAGGACGATCACCTGGTGGCATCGGTGACTTCGGAGATGCCAACCCCAACGAAGGATGAAGCTTCTTCACGGTTGAAGATGGTAACAGTTGGCGTTGCGAAGTTCAACCTCTCTGCTGGTGTCTCCCCGGGGAGCAAGGGGTCCCATCTCTGACCCCGACGCCATTTCATGCCGGCCGGTTAAATCTCATCCGCGAGGCTAAAAATCACCGAGGTTAAAGAAAAAGGTAATTTCCTTGATGTCATTTCAAGACGTTTTTAGAGCAGAAAAGGGTAAATGGGTGCACGAGGCTCCGCTCCTGCCGGTGTGTCAGCAGCCCCGGGTGTATGTTTTTATTTTTCCCTAAATCCTCATCTTTTACACCCACCCAAATTCACCCGGAAGGGCAAAACACCGACATACGGTTCACTCTCATCATAATCGCCACAGTATTGGTTAAAATTCCATGACTATACAAAAAAGTGTATTTTCCGTAGCAATTTTTTGATTTTGTTATTTATTGATTTTATTCTTTAAAAAGAAAAAATGTCAAAGCTATACAATTTTTCTCTGGTTTTCTTTTTTGTTTGTTGCGGGGGGAAGAAGCTGGTGGTTACATGGCTGCAAAATCCCGAAGCATGCAGAGAGAGTATAAAAATAAACAGATTTATATAAAGTATTTGTAGCAGAGTAAGGTTAAGTGTGTGTGTGTGGGGGAAAATCTAAATAAAAGCGGTTACGGAAAACAGTCCGTTCTTAGTTAAATTCATCCCTATTTTCCAAATCCGGTGCGTTCGGGCAAAAAATAGATCTAAAATTACAAGCGTGCTAAAAACATGCAGTTACCCATTCCAATAAAATCACGATCCCACGTCATTCCCCCTGCGTTTCCCAGGAAAATAACGGACTTCCTTGGGGAAAATGTAATAAATGCTAAAAGCGACTGGAGGCTAAAACCAAAACAACCCCCAAAAGCAACTTTTTGATATAATATCGATTATAAATATGATTGTTCTGATATAGAAGGGAAGCTCTATTAAGTTTTAAGGCAGCAGAGGTGCGACGGGGCCTCCTGGATTTGGTGGTGAATGTGGTTTTTTTAGTGGAAAATATTAATTTTAACTAATTCTGCTCTTGGAGATGGGAGCGGTGGCTTCATCCGCCCTATGGACCCCACGAATTTCCCCCCCAAAATTGAGAATGCCGGTGTCTGCGACGCGGCTGTTGCGGAACGATTGGGTCAGCCCTAATTCTCAAAATCCCATTAAAGACACCAAAATTCCCCTAATTTCACCCCAAAGGCGCTTGACGGGGTGTTGGATGCGGCACCTGAAGGGATGCTCAAGCTGGAGCCTGCACAAAGACTCCGCCGCGGCAAAGACGCGTTGCTGGCGGAAAACTGGGACCCGCCCGGCATCACCGCGAGGTGCCGTACGGCACGCGGGAGCCTCTTCGGTGAGACTCAACCCGACGCAAAGCCACCGGGAAGCGTTTCTAGGGTAAAACTAAAGGGATTTGGGTTTTTCTCAGCAGCATTATCGGCGTAAAGCCACGCGACGCCCGCAAGCGCCGGAAGACTCGCGGGTGGTGAAGGAGTGACACCAAATCCTTCGCACCGTACTCCGCGGGCGAGAAACCGAGCCCGGGAACGGGACAAAAAAGGAGGAAATTCTTTCCAAAGGCTTGAAAAAAATAAATGCGGATTAAACCTTTAAATCAAACCCAAGCGCCTGCAAATTAAACCAGGGGAATTTGGAATTAAACCCAGGGAATTTGGGATTAAACCCAGGGAATTTGGGATTAAACCCAGGTAGGTATCCGTAAATTAAACCTGGGCACCGTTGGACTAAACCCCGCGGATTAAGACCGGATTTTTTTGAATTAAAACCAAATGTTTGGGAATTAAACCCGGGCACCTGCAGATTCCAGGTACCCGTGAATTAAACCTGGGTAATTTGTGAATTAAACCCAGGTATTTGGGAATGAAACCGGGGTATTTGTGAATTAAAGCTGGTATTTGTGAATTAAACCCGGTATTTGTGAATTAAACCCGTGTACCTGCAATTCAAAGCTGGGCACCTGCGAATTCTGATGAACTTTGAATTAAACCCCGGGCACCCGCTAATTAAACCCAATTACTTGCCATTTAAACCCCGATACCTCGGAATTAAACGCGCAGGATCTTCAACTTGGGAGAAGCCAGCTCCTTATTACCCAGCCCCCCGTTAACGCCTCTCCTCCTAACGCCAGAGCCGAGAACTCGTTAGCAAAAGCGCCTAATGATTCCCCGAAATCAGCTCCGCGAGCACCCCCCCAAAAACGAGTTTTCCAGCTCTAACGCCAGATTTAATCCTTTGTTAAAGATAACGGCGCCACTGATGCCTTGAGGACGCTGCCAAGCCTTTGCCTTCACCCAACTGCATAAAACACGCCCAAAACCGGTATTTTCCGAAGGAAATTTCAGAAAATAAGCAAAATCAGGCGTTCGCGACCCAACGGAGGCTTAGCTTTCATTGCTAAAGTCTTAATCGCTACTAATAATTAGTGCAGCTGCATGATTTCTCCCCCCGCCCCCGATGGGTATATTGGGTCCTGGGAAACGTTTCCTGAAATATTTGGGGGACGAAATAACGCGAGCGATGAGGATGAAGAGGGAGAGCCCTTCCTTTTTGCCTTTAAACCCCCCCAAATTCAGCGCCTACCAAAAATTTGCCAGATTTCAAGCTGCCCGAGCCCAAACGCCAACGCTCAACCTACCCTGGATGCTTCCAGGATGGATTCTGGGCTGGGGGCGGGGGGGGGGGAGTGTGTAATTTGCATCCACTAATTACTAATTAGAACACGTTAAACCGGAATAACCCTCTCGATCGGCACCTCCGGTTTCTCAGAGCTGAAGGCGAAGGCTCAGTCCCAGCTCCAACGCTACAAAACCGGTATTATTTTTATTTTCCCTCCCTTTGAAGCCTCCTCTTTTCCCGGTTTTGGCCAATTTTTGGCCAAACGCTCCCAATTTTATAAAATAACGTGTTGAAATTGCCAGCCACGCGGAGGGATGGAGCCGTCGCATGGATTCAAGGGGGGGGAAATACAAATCATTCCGATTTTAAAAAGCTGGGGGTTGCAAAAAGGCAAGAGGCGGGGTCGTGGGAGCCGCTGCCGAGCAGCGAACCCGCACTTTTAAAAGAGAATGAAAAGGGAGTCGCAATTAATTGCAATTAAATCTACCTTACAATTTCATCGCCTCTGCTCCTGTGCGTTAGCGCCAACCGCCTCCGTTTTCGTTACGGTAAACGCAAGCAAACGCAAAAACCAAGGCCAAAAAAGCCGCGTCGCCGACGTTCGGCACCGATTTTCGAGTCACAAACATTTATCGCGTGGAATTACCCCACCGTGGGGCGGTCGGGGGAGCGGGGGCGCAAATAAAAACCTCGTTAACAGAGAATAAGATCGTGAAGGTGCCAGATCTCATTAAAAATCGCAGGGCAAATTTTGAAGCTTACCAGGGAATTTGAAATTTGATTTCTCCGCTTAAGCCAGCGCCGGCGTTGCCACCATTATCCTCCCGGAAAAATATTAATAGATGTAAATATTTTAGAGCGGCCAAACTAAACCGCCCCCGTCCTTCTCGGGGTTATTAAATCAAACACACGCCCTGAAAAATGTGTCTTCCGACGTCTTAAAAGGTCTTTGAAAAGGTTTTAAAATGTCTCAGAGACTTAAAGCACCTTAAGGGGTCTCTGAAAAGGTCTTAAAACATCTTAAAGTGTCCTAAAAGGTCTTTAAAAGGTCTTAAAACGCCTTAAAGCATCTTAAAAGGTCTTTTAAAAAGTCTGAAACCACCTTGAGGAAACGTAGAGCACCTCATACGGTCTTTTAAAAGGTCTTAAAATGACTTAAAGGGTCTTAAAAGGTTCTTTTAAAAGTCTCAAAACATCTTCAAGTGACCTAAAGCACATTAAAAATTCTTCAAAAGCTCTTAAAACGTCTTTAAGAGTCTTAAAAGGTCTTTTAAAAGGACTTAAAATACAACTTAGAAGTGATTCCCGGGATGGAGATCTACGGGACTCGGGGCAAATCCCTGCGCTGAAGGGTTTCCTTCGTGCATTTTAATCGGAAAGGGGAGGAAAAAATGGTTCAGGAGAGCAAAAACGCACCACGCGCTGGCAATTAATTAATTAAACGAGACAAATTCTCTTAATTAACCTCCTACCCCAAGCGTTACGGGTGGGTTTCATCCCCTGAGGGGGATAATTCCAAGGGTATCCATGCCGGAGCCGCACTGGGCGGATAACGCCCGTCTACGTTGGCCAAATGAAGCCCAAACACTCCCAACCGCGTTGGCCAACGCCGCAGAAAACATCGGATTTGGGGAAAAACAGCAAAAAAACCCAGGATGAAAACATTTAAAAACTCAAAACGCAAGAGCAACCCGCGCTCCTCCGCATCCGCCCAGCCACCGTTTTGGGGAGAAAGACTCAAAAAAGAGCATTTTCCACTCAATCCAAAGGCTGCTTTTTGCCCGGAGGAGATTTTTGGTGCTTTTCTAGGTTTTCCTCATTTTTTTCTATTTTTTTTCTAATTTTTTTTGAGGTTTTTCTAATCATAGCGCCGCTCATTGACACCGCATCCCGAAAATTCCCACCTTCCCACCTGGCATCACCCACCGCCGCGCTCCAGAGGGAGCCCCGAGACCGCCCCTAGAAACCATCGCCCCAAAATCCATCCTGGTGGAAGAAGATCCCACGATCCCGTCGAGTATCTTCGGGAGGGGGAAAAAAAAAATAGGAGAATTTGAACTAAAATGCAAATTTGGAGATTTACAGCCAACAGGTTTAGCGGGGAAATTTTCTCGGACGGGGTTCTGTTGAGAAACGGGATTCCGGCTCTGGATTTGGGATGAGTTGGCGTTGGGCAAGGTCAACGCTCCGCCAAAGGAGCATCGTTTTGGTTGACGGGCTGGCGAACTTGGGAGAAATGAAGATAAATCGGATAAAAAAGACTCGATTAAGCGCATAAATACGGCAAGTTTTGCTGTGCCCCGTCACGCAAAAGAATTTAGCACCAAAGAATTCCATTTTCTGATCGCCGCGCGTCACCCTGAAACGCTCCACCGAAAGTTTTCAGCCTCCTCTAAGATAAAAAAAAAAGCCCGATTCTATTAAAAATACATAAAAATAGGTAAATATGTTCAATGGTATCAGAATCCCAACATCGCCCAGATAAAAACATCCCCAAAAAGTAGAGGATCGCTGGGAATCATGGCCCGCACCGCTCAAAGGTGAGTCTGATCTTTATTTTTTGGGGTTAATTTTATTTTGGGGGGATTTCTGCTCCTTCTTCTGGTGCCGTTTCCCCTGCACACCCGACCCAGCTCCGACAAGGAATCCCGATTATTTTCTCCTACTTTCCCAACCCATCGGAGATGATTTAAGTCTTCCCATCGACTTAAAATGCTGGGATAAGCCCGGCTTAAAACCGGCTTTAAGTGACGACGCAGATTTTGCTTCCCTAAAAACCAACGCGAGGAAGAAAAGCAGAATAATTAAGAAAAAAAATATGAGAAAAGCCTAATTTCAGCCCGAACGATGGTGGTAGGGGGGAGAAGGCGAGAGTTCTGCAGAGCGGATGCTGCTCCGGCGATTAAAAAATTAATTTTAAATCATTTAAAATCTGAAATTAAATTTTAAATAATTTAAAAATTTAATTTTAAATCCTTTTCCTTGATGTAAAAATCCGGCTTTTCTACGTAAAACCCCGTTTCCTCTGTCCGTCTCCATCTTTCTCCGTGGCGCAAGCGGTGCTGGGGGAAACGGTTTAAGAGTCTCTTTGGAGGGAAAAATACAGCGTTTTTTTCCTACAAGTACCGATTTTGGGGATTCTGCAGACAACGGGTTTTGCCTCCCGCGCTCACGGCCAAGTTCAGCAAAGAAAATCTTCGGAAAAAATCAACGTATTTGGCTTAAAACGGGACAAGTTGTCCCCGTCGAGCCCCAAAACGGGCTGCGTATTGATGATTTATTTTTTTTTTTTAAATTATAGAGAAAAACAAAAACAACAAAAAAAAAAAAAAAGAAAAAGAATTAAAAGACCGAGCCAGGAATGAAAACGTATTTATTTATACAGAAACCAGGACTGAGGCGTTAAAGAAGCTGCGTCTAACCTGTTTCCGAATCTTCGCTGTCGGAGGAGCTGGACTCGCTGCTGCTCTCGGACTCGGAGGAGGAAAATCCCTTCATTTTCGAGGAGCCGGCGACGACGTCCACTTTCTCCGCTGCAAGGGGACAAGGCGACATCGTTAAGGGCTAATTCATTAATACTCCCCCCCCTACACCTCCCCCAGAGGAGCTTCCTCCCGCCGGGCTGCGCCAAACGGGGCTGAAAACCCCCTTGAGTCGATTTTTCGGTGCGTGAGTTTGGGGGGGGAAGGAGGCGGCAGGAGGCTGAGGCAGAGGAGAAGCATCAAATTGCTTTTTTTGTTAATCGCTTAAATGAGAATAATCAGAATACGGCGAGAATCGAGACGAGCGAAGAAAAAAAATTATTCCATTTCCTTCGCTTAGAAGCGTAACCTTGTCCTTTCTGAATCGCTTAAATGTGAAGAAATGAAAGCAAAGAAAAAAATCTAAACCTTTTCTTCAAAGTGTAATTGCCTTTCTCATCGCTTAAATGAGAACTAAAAAAAAAAATGAAAATTTTTTATTTAAAAGTATAAAATTGCCTTTTTTTAATAGCTTAAGTTGAGACTAAGTACGAATAAAGGGGAAAAAAATTTAACTTTTTTGCTTAAAAGCAGACAATTGCCTAATTTTAAAATTAGCCTAAAAGAGATTAAAGGCAAAAAAAAAATCTTTTTTTTTTTTTTTTGCTTAGAAGTATAAAATCGCCTTTTTATTAATAGCTTGGATGAGAACAATCAGAACAAAATGAGAATAAAAGCGAATAAAACGGGTCAGCCACGGCCAAGGAGCTGCTCCCGGAGCCCTTTGCTAAACCAATACACGGAAAGGAAAAAAAAAAGTAAATTAAAAAAAAATAAAAATCTATATTTTAGAGTAAGTTTATTAGAGACATGGATATTTTAATGTAATAAAAATAAAAATTGGTATAAAAGGACTATTTAACTGGAATTTATGGACGTTAACAAACGGGATAGAAAAAACCTATTTTAGTTTTTTAAAGATTTAAAAGAATAGATTTAAAATAGATTTACGATATTAAAAATGAATTGAAATTTCAAAATAGATTAAAAGATTAAGAGAGACGAAAATCGATGTGGAATGCGGGCGTCCCCCCCCCCCCGCCTCGCCCCCACCCCCCGGCCGCTTCGTCAGAAAGATCGTTAACGGGTTTGAGAAAAATGGACGTTAATTGGAATTTAAATATTGCCATTTGGGGGGGGCTGGGGGGGGGAGAGGAAGGAACCCCCGAGCTGCCGGGTCGAGAGAGAAACAGCACCTTAAACACCCTTGGAAAAAAAACAAATAAAATCAAATAGGATTTTAAAAATTCAAAAAAAAAAAAAAAAGTTTGACAAAATTAAAGGCGATTATTCCGTAAATAAATACAATTTTCAACTCTCGAAATTAAAGAAAAACCTCGACGTTTAAAAATGAAAGAAACGAAATAAAACTTAAAAAGATCTAAAAATGTAAAGCGTAAATAAAATTAAAGACAGTTACATAAAATGACATAATTTAATAAGTAAAAGTAAATAACATTTTAAAACCTAAAAATCTAAAAATTAAAGAAAACGAACATTTAAAAATTGAAGAAAGTTAAAATGAAAATTTAGAATTTGAAGAAAATGAAATATTGGAAAACAGCAAAAACTTAAAGAAACCCTAAAATATTGAAAAGTAAATAAAATTAAATATTTAAACATCTTAAAAAATTAAATGCAACTTGAAAAAATTTGAAAAAAACAAAATTAAAGAAAAGAAATGAAATCCTCTTTTTCACTGGACAAGGGCATCGAGCGCCGAAATCCCCGCCCCCATCCTTTTTCCTCCCCATTCTCCACCTGGGAAACCATCGCTCAAATAAGGGGAAAAACCGGATTTTGAGGCAAAAAAGTACCTTGAGGTTTCCTCTTCTTGCGCAAACAGGACGTGACGTATCTCTCCAGCTCCCGCAGGGTGGATGGTTTCAAGGTCTCGAAGTCGATCTCGATCTCGTCGGGGTTGGAGTTCTTGAGCGAGGGCTCTCGCGACTGGATGATGTGGACGACGCGACCAAGCTTCTCGCCGGGCAGTTTGTTGATGTCCAGGCTGAGCTGCCGCTTCTCCTCGTAGGACATGGGCTTGCACTTCTCCTCCTCCTCCGACTCGTAGGCGGGAGGGGGTTTGCTGTTCTTCACCGCCACCGGCTCCTTCTTACTACTTAAGAACAATTAAAAAACGTTATTAAAGAATCACGCCGCAAGCAGCCGCTTGGGTCCAACCTCTTCAACGGAACCACCAAATCGCTCCATTTTTCATATTTTTACTTTCCATCCATCTTTTCTCATGTGAAGTTTGAGCATGAAAGCTCGACCACGAGGCTGGGACGCAGAGAGCTGAGCTCAACTCTTAGACAAGAAGGTTGAGCTCAAATTACCATTAGACACCCAAGGTTGAGCTCAACCTGCTGCAGACGCCCAAAATTGAGCTCAACCTGCTGTAGACACCCAAGGTTGAGCTGAACCTGCTGTAGACACCCAAGGTTGAGCTCAACATGCTGCAGACACCCATGGTTGAGCTCAACTTGGTCTTAGACAAGAAGGTTGAGCTCAACCTGTTCTAGACACCCAAGGTTGAGCTCAACCCGCTGCAGACGCCCAAATTGAGCTCAACCTGCTGTAGGACACCCAAGGTTCAGCTCAACCTGCTGTAGAAACCCCAAAGTTGAGCTCAACTTGCTCTTAGACAAGATGGTTGAGGTCAACCCACTGTAGACACCTAAGGTGAGCTCAACCTGCTGTAGACACCCAAGGTTGAGCTGAACCTGCTGTAGACACCCAAGGTTGAGCTGAACCTGCTGTAGACACCCACGGTTGAGCTCAACCCGCTGTTAAGACACCCCAAGGTTGAGCTGAACCTGCTGTAGACTCCCAAGGTTGAGCTACCCATCCCAACTCTTGCTCTCCCAAAGAAACAAGCAGCTCCAGGAGATAATTCTGAAAAGCAGGAGCAGCTCCAGAGGGGAATTTCCTTTACATCCGCACTTGGATGGACCAAGGCTCAACCGATGCTGCCCGTTTCTCGCCGGGAACAGCAAGAGGTCAGGGTGTTTGGGAGCCTGAGAGCCCGTACGGAGAGGTAAAACCCAGCATCCGCAAAAAAATATGTTCCTAAGAAGGGAAAAACCCAGCTATGGGGACTCCTTGCCATCACCCTGGGGGTTCTCCACACTACGGAGGTAGATTCCTAGATGTTTATCTCACCGTTTGCAACGGATTCAGTGTTAACACAATTAATAAGCGAAGTCTGGGTAGAAAATCACCCCCGAATTAGAAAAGAAGAGGTTAATGGAGTCACAGACAATCCATTTCCCTAAATTAACCTGCTGGGGTTTATTCCAACGTCTGAAGACACCGAATGCTGCGGTGAGGCCTGGGGACAGAGACAAGCTCCAAGATTTCGTTCGTTATTTCCTTCTTCCTTAATTTCATCTCATTACAGAGAAATACGCCAAATAACTCTTTTTCGCCTTGGGTTAAATCCTAAAATCCTGCCTCCCCTTCGAGCCGGCAGCAGACGGGGGCTCTCGGCACCTTACCTCTTAAATGTGAAACCTACGGCTTCCAAAAATGAAGGGACAGGGAGGAAAAATGAGAAGATTTGAGCCAATAACGCGACTCCACGTGATCTTTTTTTCCCCTCTTTCCTGTACTCGGCACGTTCACGTCAGCCACGGGGAAAAGCATCCGCCCCGAAAACCACAACGTGACCGCGAGCAACGCCTACGGAGGCGAGGGGCTCGCAGCGAGTCAGCCCTGGGGCGTTACTCGTCAAGAATTAAGTTAATTAGCAAAAAGAAATGAAAAATCAGAAGTGCTGTGCGGTAAAAGAGGACGGAAGAGGGACAGGGCTGACCTGGAGGTACTGCTGTTGCTGTTGCTTTTCTTGGCCTTCTTGGTTGGCGGTTCCTTGGCTTTGCTCTTCTTGGCGTCTTCCAGCTCCTCCTTCTTTTTGTGCTTCTCCTTCTTCTTCTCCTTCTTGTCTTTCTCTTTTTTCTTTGGTTTGTTCTGCTGGGGCTGGGACAGGGCTGCGAGCTGCTCGTGCACCGCTTTAAGCTGAGAGACACACGAAGATCAAGATACTTTTACCCGGCGCCTCCTCCTTTTCCATATTAATTAACTTTTTTCTACACCACCCAAGGGCAGGCAGCAAACTCCTGCCGGCGGGGACCACCTCGGTGTGTCCTACCAGGAACTGGAAGGACCATCTTGAAAAAAACCCCCACAATTCCTTCGTGCTTTGCTTGAAAACTAACAATTCTGGGGGCATTTTCCAGCTGATGGTCACTACGGTACAACTAGAAAGTCTACGGCTTTGAGCAAAGTCATATTAATTAACTTTTATCTCTGCTGCCTAACGCTTTCTTATCTTCTGACATTAACTATGTCGGTTCTTCCAGCTTTTCATCGCACCCTGATTTCTGTATATTGAATTATTGACCACTGGGAGAGGACGGAGACAACCTCTTTAGGGGTATTTCTCCTCGCTCAGGCAGAAGTGGGCTGCTCGCTTCGTCAGCACCAGCGATGCTTTAATTACCAGCGCTAATGACGCCGTAAGGATGCGGGAGATAAGGAGCGCGGCTCGTTATCTCACCGGCTTCCCCCACGTTGGGTAAATCCTTGCTCCAGCCCATGTCCTGCCTGCTCAGAAGACACCACCCGAGGGCAGGCAGCAAAGACGTGCCACCGGGGACCACCCTGGCGTGTCCTACCAGGAACTGGAAGGACCAGCCTGAAAAAAACACCCAATTCCTTTGTGCATCACTTGAAAACTAACAATTTTGGCGCACTTTGCAGCTGATGGCCACTATTGTACAACTAGAAAGTCTACAGCTTTGAGCAAAGGCCCCGAGGCCACCAAGTTCCAGAAGAAGGGACACCCCCACATCCATCGGGGTACCTGTTCCTGGAGCTCCGCTAACCGCTGAGCTCGCTCTTCCTCGGAGTCATCCGACGAGCTGTCGCTGTCGGAGGAGCTATCGCTGCTGCTGTCGCTAGACGAAGGGGGAGCCACCTTGGTGGGAGGCGGCACCACCACGGGAGAAGAAGCTGGAATCACAGGTTCTTCTGGTTCATCCGGCATCTTGGCGAAGCGCATCTCGAACACGTCCTGAAAATACAAGGGGAAAAATAAACGCAAGGTTTGGCAAAGCGGGATGCTGCCAAGTGTGGTTGCGATCTCCAGGCTGGTCCCTACAGACGTGTGGTCTCTACCCAAGCGATCGACACACCGCGCTGTCGCAGACAAGAGGATTTCCTGAAAGCTCCAAGTCCACTTGGAATTTTGACCGTCTCCAAGATGGTTCTGGGGGAAAAAAATTACCGGCAAGAAGGACGAGACTCATTTAAAAGCTGCATTGTGCAGGTTCTTGAGATCCTCGACATCAGCTGCTGCAATTCCCTCTTCTTGTCACCAAGCCTGGATTTTCCCAACCCACACCCTGCGAAAACCACCTCAATTCAACCCAAACCCTCGCGTAAGGGCGTTTCCCGTTATCCTCAAGAGCGATGCGTGCGGAGCTGGTTGAATTCCACTTATCCCAATGATGTGAAACGCCTTTTTTCTCCTAAAACTTGACACCAAAATCCATTTTCATTTAAACCTAAGACAAGGCAGATAAGGTGGGACACCCTGGTTGCGTTTAGATCCTGGCTGTATTGCTTGGAGCCTCCTGACTTTGTTTGAAGGAAGAGTTTTGAATGTGTTTTTTTAGTTTCCCAGAAGAAAAACGAGTGCCGCCTGCACCCAAAAAGAGATTTTTTTTTCCCCAAGGTGCCACCTTGTGAAGGGCCGTGCACTTGCAGACAAGAAAATGCCATTTTTTAGCATCTCCTACAAGATGAGACCCGAAAATGGGTTCGATTCACCTCCTTGTAGGTGCTCAGGCACTTATTTTGGAGCTTAGCAACTCCTTTTGGAGCCCGTAAGGAGATCAGCAACTCCCAGAAGATGACTCAAGCGATGGTGGGAAGGACAACCCAAGCGTCAGTGTCCACCTCTTCAATGCCGAATCCTAAGATAATAAAAGATAATTTCTCCTCCTGCCCAAAGGTTTGACTTTCAGGCTACAGTTAGTATTTATTTTTGATATTTCCCAAGTCCTGGGTGTGTGGCTGGGACCGGGAAACCATCGGAGAAGATCCATGATTCCTTTCTGAAGCCCAACGGACCGTAAATATTAACCGTGTGCGCACGGTCATACGGATTTATACAACTTATCCAAAATCCTTCAACAAACCAAACACCCCGTGATATCGAATCACGCTGTTTTAACTCATCGCTCAAGCGACGTTTTCCTTCCCGGAGGCTTCCAGCTCTTCTACTTGGGGCTCATCCTTGAGATTTTTAAGGACCTGTTGGGCTCTTCCCATTGTTTTTGCGTTTTCCTTCTTAAAACGCGAGCAGGCGGAGCGTTGTTGGACCGTATTTCTCCATCCTCAGCCTCCTCGTGCCTTTATTTGGGGCATTTTTTCAGGTTTTCCAGGCGCTGGGGATGTTGCTTTGCTGCCTCCACCTGCTGGCAGAAATGCCGTTCCGTTCACGTTCGCGCTCAGGCTCAAATTTCAAGGGAAGGAGCAGAAAAACGCCGGAGGAAAAAGGAGAGATTGCCGAGCTCTTCCAGCGACGGCATCGCTCGTGGGATGCACATTTAATTGTCAGTGAATCACTGCACTTAATGAGTGTTTACAACCTAATTATTGTTTTCCATCAACCAGAAAGTCCGGTTCTTGATTATCACCAGCAGGCACGGCTGCGCCACCCCATACACTCGAGTTTTAAGAGTCAGAAATAAAACCTTCCTAGTTTTTTTATACCTATTTAGTCTTCTAATTAACAGGAAGGCTAATTTAAAGGTCCTTGGTGTGAAGTTAAAAAACAATCCATCCATTCAGAAGCAGCCAGGTTAAGAAAAGCCCTCGGCAGCTGGAAGATTCCTAAAAATCCACCCAGGAATGGATGGAAGAGAAAACCCTGGGAGCGGATAATGAGCTAATTAATGCCTTATTAATCAGGCATTCTTCCTGCTACTGGTTTGTACATCACCTGTAGCGCTCACCCGGCCAAACATAAACCATAAATCTCTTCCAGGAGCTGGCGTTAGCCCTGAAGATCCAAGAAGCGACGATGAAGAAGTAACAAAAAGCGGAAAAACGAGTTATTTCAGTGGCGGACGTTGCCAGGACGGAGGGACAACGCAGCGTCTTGTTGAGCAAGACGCCGCGTAGATTTTCTTTATGGGAGGCTCAAGCCCAAACTTGAATCCTCAGCCTTCTTTCCAAACCTCAGCAGCGCTCCAGAAACCCCTTTCTTCATTTTTATTTTTGAGAACAATTTTCTCAGCAGAGGAAAAGCAGAGGGAGAAGCGACACCCCTGGCGTCAGCAGGTGGGGAGCAGGATCCAGCTGGTATTTTGGTACCCGCCTCCGTCGCATCCCCACCACGGGGCTGCCCCGATGTTTAACGCCCATTTTTGGGGGATTTTTACAGTCAAAAACGCCCTTTTTTCCTCTTCATGCCAGAAATCCAGTTTCCCCGAGCGGTTGCTCCGTGCGGGGACGTGTTCCCGAGCTCGTCCAGGGGATCGATGCGGGTGAAATCCTGATTTCATACAGCCCTCGCTCCAGACGGCGTCACCTGGCAATGCCGGTCGCTGAGGACTTTCCTCAAAAAAAACCAAGGGTGAAAAATCCCAAAGAACAGAAAAATCCCAAGTTTCCGTCCAACTACTCAGCGCTTGGCAGCCTGCGAGAGGAGTGACTGGAATTTCAGATCGGATTCATTCTGCTGCTGGTTGGAAAATGCTCCGAGACGTCGTTTAAAGAGGCTGCGACGTCCTTCGGTAGAGTAAAACAAGGAGAAAAAGAGCAGCCAGAGGGCGAGCGGCGAGTTTTCCAGGTTTTTCTTCCCATAAAATCCAGAAAAAAATACGAAGACAACGAATTCGACGAAACTCACGCTAAAAGCAAGCCGCAACACACATCTACTCAGCTCAAATTAAACCAGCCCAAACCTGAGCTGGATTTTTATTACAAAAAACCCAATGAAAAATGCTAAGAGTGCCTAAAACCATGGCTTTGTTTCCTCGACCCTCGGCCGCAGCTTCACATCTGGGTCGAAGGGAAACATCTGGCAGCCTTTTCAGGAGCCGGCAATTTTCCTCGAGTGAAATCCCTCTACGTCACACAGAGGGTTTTGACGCGGGATTTCCAGTTAGAAAAATCCAGCCGAGCTTTTAATATCCAGTTCCTCCCGCTTTTTGGGGTTGTTTTCTTGAGTCAAACGTCCTGTAACCTAAGTTTTTCCCCCCAATTTAATAACTTTCCCTCCAACTTAAGAGCTTCCCCTCAGGTTAATAGCTTTTCCCCCCAATTTATTAGCTTTCCCCCCATAATTTAATAGCTTTCCCCCCAATTTAACAGCTTCCCTTCCAATTTAATAGCTTTCCCCTCCAATTTAATAGCATTTCCCCCCAGTTGAATAGCTTTTCCCCCAACCTAACAGTTTTTCCCCAGGTCTCCGCTGCTTTCGGGTGTAACTCAGTCCCTTCCTCAGCCAGTTTTTTGAAGTTTAAAGCAATCCAGGCCGGTTTTCTCCACCGTCTCTCCCAGATCCGCTCGCGGCGAAGCATTTTTCCCTGCTTCGACCGGGTGACGCCACGCAGCAGCTCCGAATTATCGAGAAACGAGGGAACTGCGAAGATTCTGGGGAGTGGCGGAACGCGTGGATGAAGCCAAGCGCTTCGTTCAAGACGTGCGGCTTCTTTATCAGCTAATTCTTTTAATTACAAACCCTTCAGGAACGAGCGGAGAGCAGAAAACTTCACCGTAAAATGAGGGAAGATGTAATTAAAAAAGCACAACCACGCAGGTACCGTTGATTCTTTTCTTTCTAGGTGTTTTGGGGAGAAAAGTGACATTTTGGAGCCGCGCTTTTCCTTTCTACTCCTTCAGCAAAAAGGTACGACGACACAAAAAAGGCAAATTAAACAAAATAAAGAGTTTAAAGAAGCAAATTGGGCTGAGTCGGCTCACTCCTTCCATCACTTCTACAGCAAAAAGTATCGGTTTTTTACCATTATCTACCACGCTGGCGTTTTTGGGGGTTATTTCAAGACTACGTGGCCTTTGTGCTGGAAATATAAGCCAAGAGAGACGCCAGCGTTCATCAAAAACGAAGCGGGCCGCGACAACGCGCGTCCTTACCTGCAGTTTCCGTGCCATGGCCACCACCTCGTGATCGGCGGGGTTGTACTTATAGCAATTGGAGAACATCAATCGGACGTCGGCCGCAAATTCCTGAGCATCTCGGTATTCCCGGTTCTCCAGTTTAGACTAGAAAGGAGGGGAAAGGGAAAGAAAACCAACAAAACTCTCTGCTGTTAACCAAATACACCAAATCCACGGATTGAATAAACACATCCCTGTGGCGCCCACGGATTTCACGCACCTGTTTTCTCCCTACGCTGGAATGCCTAGTTTTGGTCAAAAGAATGATCAGTTTTGGTCAAATGAAGGATTATGGATGGACTGTTTATTAAAAAATGACTAATTTTGGTCAAAAGAATGAACAATTTTGGTCGAATGAAGGACTGTGGATGGTTTATAAAAAAATAATGACTAATTCTGGTCAAAAGAATAATCAATTTTGGTCAAATGAAGGACTGGGGATGGTGTGTAAAAGATAACTAATTTTGGTCAAAAGAACAATCAGTGTTGGTCAAATGAAGGATTGTGGATGGTTAAAAAAAAATAATGACTAATTTTGGTCAAAAGAATCATCAACAGTGGTCGAATGAAGGATTGTGGACGGTTTATAAAAAAATAAGAGCTGACTGTGGGCGTCCTCAGTGATGTTCAGAAGAGGACAACGTGTTCTCCGAGCCACCTGCTCACTGTCTACATGGCTGACAGCAGCCAGGCGATTTGGATGAAGAACCGGATGGAGATGCTGCGAAGAAGAACAGTGTTGAAGGCCACGAGTACGAACCCTGGCTCCACCTGACCTCAACCAAGAAGGGCTGAACCTCCCCGTGTGCCCAAGATCCTGCGTTAGCACAAGAATACGGTGGGCTTTGCTCAGATCGATCCCCCAGAAGGAAGACCTCAAGAGTTGTTTAAATGGTCGGAGGGACAGAAGACACCAGGATGGTCCTTCACCCAACGATGAACGATGACTTTGTGGACGCAGGGGAGAGGATTCAACCACCTCACCTGCTTTCAACCATCCCCCTTCCTCCAGGAACCAAGTTGGTGTCTCTACAGCTTGGACCTCCACCCCAGGAGGGCACAGACCTGCTCTACAGTGACCTGCTCCTGTCCCAAGCCTACGTGGAGCCGGGAGAACTGATCCAGGTGGACACAGCCTTGAGATGACCCCTCATTGCTCCCAGTGTCGCATCCAGCTGTGGCAACGCCAGCTGAGCCAAGAGAAGCTTCACGCCTCCTTCTCCCTCCCTGGGAAAGCGGGGTCGGGTTGGACAACTGGAAGATGGAGAACGTTCCAACAGCTGTCTCGGCAACATCTGCCAAGGGTGACCTCAGACACGCAGCCCTGCCAGAGAGTTGGGCACTGAGACGTACAGGCAGCTCCGGACGTGCAAGACCTAACGCTCATGGCCGGCCAGTCCGGAGGAGAAAGGAGAACGCCAAGAATGGAATTCGGCGGCCCCAAGGTTTGGCCCATCAAGATCCACGAGGTCGGAAACGCCGTGACGAAGGAAGAGCCACGGCGGCTTCAGCCCTGCTGCAACTGCGGGAAGGGAAAACTCGCTCCTCGGGTTTGAAAACCCAGAAACAAAGTGGGCGAAAAAAAGTTAAAGACTTTTAAATGATGAATTTAACTAAACCTCTAACTAAAAAGTTAGAGTTCTAAATAGTGAACTAAGGTTTGATAACTAAAAAATGAAAGATATTCAAATAAAGAATTAAGCTTTCATGGCTGAAGTTGGACTTCAAAATAACGAATTAACATTTGATAACCAAGAAGTTAAAAGAAGATTTCTAAATAACAAATTCAGGTTTCCCAGCTAAAAAGTTTGACTTCGAAATCCTGAATTAACATTTCAAGGGACGACTTTGCAGTGGCCTTTAAAAATTAAACAACTCTAATAATGAATTAACGTTCCAAGGGGAAGCGTGGATGAATTCGCATCTGTTCTTTAAAATGAAGCGATTTTCAACCAGAGGGAACTACCTGTGCTCAACAGAAGAACGATTTAGACAAGACAACTTCGGAAAGATGGGCCTTTATTTTAAAAAGAATTGAGAATGGGGTTGGTGTAAAGCAAATCCCCTTATTCCTGTGATTGACGCTCTCTGAGGCCATCTCCTGGCCTAAAAAGAAAGAGCAGATTTATACAGTAATGGAAATTTTCTATAAAAAACCCCGTGCGAGCGTTTCCTAAGAGCCCGTCTGGAAGGATGCCGGCTTGTTTGTTTTTCCCAAATGTCACGATACCAACCAAGAGAAGAAGAAAAGAGAGACCGAATGTACCAGAAACCTACGGCCAAAATAAATCCGGCAGACATCTGAGGACGCCTGGTGCGCACGCGCGGGGCGAAAAATCATCTTTTTTTTCTCCTCTCAGACCCCCGACCTCCCCCTCCTCTACACCTGAGCTTACTTTGATTGTGCTCAGATCCATGGGATGTTTAATGATATCGCAATAATCGTGCAGTCCCAGTGCTTCCACATCCACAGGTTTGTAGAAGGGCCAGGCGTAGGCAGCGTGTTTCTTGGCGAACATCTCTTTGATGATGCCGCTGCAGTATTTTAACTGCTCGGAGATTTTGCTACTCTTTTCTACCACGTGCTGTTGAGAGTCTGGAACGTCCTTCTTTGGAGGCTTCACCGGGCGGCTGCTTTCCCGACGCGGACCCAGCTTGGTGGACTTGGGTTCGGCGGGCAACGATGACGATTCATGGATTGGGTCGATGGTCGTCGGCGTGGTGGTGTCTGCTTTCCTCTTCACCCCTTTTTTTGTCTATAACCGAGCAAATAAAGCATTATTAATTTGGGCATCGTACTTCTGGGCTTGAAGCGAGTTGCGTTTCTCGGAGCGTTGACTCGGGTTCACCAGCGCTTGTGACAAGAAGGACTTTGGAAGCCCTTCCAAAACTATTGAGATGTTGTTGACCTGTGCGGAGCTCGGCAGAGAAACACATGGATTATCTCTGCCGTACCACCAAAGGTCAAGGGCATGAGTCACTTCAGCAACTCAAGATTTTCTTCCCGAGTCACATAAAGCTCAAGGAAAGAAAGTTTTAAGCGGATGAACGAGGTTTCCACGCAAACCTGTGTGGAATTCCCCACGGCTAACGTTAACCGGTGTCAGAGAGGGTCACCGCAGGCTCCTCAAGTTTCTCAAACCATGATTTTTTTGACCAAACTGCGGCCGTTTGGCTTAAAATGAGACTCCGGCAGCAAAGCAAACAGCAACCGCTTGACCAACCACGGCGCTTCTATGCCGTGAAGACAATTAAAGCCGTCAGGTTAAGATAATTAAGGAATGACTCACCTTCACGGGCTGGGCGGGCGTTGGGATAACGGGAGGGTGAGGCTGGATGGGTTGGGGAGCCGGGGCCGGCGGCGCGGGGGCCTGGGGGGCCGGTGGAGGTGGCGCAGGAGGTTGAGGAGGCACCATCGTCATGACGGGCGTCTGGACGATGAGGTCGGGGGTGACGGAAGGAAAGGAATGAGTCGTCTGCACCGACTGGAGGTTCTGCTGCGGCGCCTGCGTCTGCGCCGGGGAGGATGCTTGGGTTGCGTTCGGTACCGTCGATGATCCTGGTTTGGATGTCACTGCCAAGAGAAAAGAAAGAGAAGGTTGTTTCTCCCTTCAAACTTTGTCATTTTAACGGGAAAAACAATTAATGTTTTGTAATAAGACCGTTTAAAGAACATTGTTCATTAGGTAATTAAGATCTTGCAGTTCCTGCTCTTGAGCAACCGGCCAGGGAGTGGTTTTCCTTCAGGACGACTGTTTTTACAGCTCGCGCGGTGAAATGGCGAAGCAGCTCAGGACCAAACTGCGCCAAAACCCCTCCAGAGAAAGACCAAGATCAGGCCAAAGGCATCTCCTCTCCCCGCCTTCCCTTCACACGAGGCACTCGAGCGCATCTTTTCCTGCTTTTTCCTAGGAAACGGTTCTTGACTATCATCATTTTGGAGCCAAACTTGGGCAGCTCCTCCTTCGGGAGCGATTTTGTGCTCCGGTATCAAGAAGAGTTTCTTAATTCTTGGTGAGTCAAGTCACGGCACTGTCCGGGGGAATCTCTCCCGACGGCTGGAGTCCTCGTTTCAAACACGGAGCCACCGGAGAGGTTGGGACATGAGGTTGGAAACGTCACCTTCTGGTGGCACTGGCGATGTCACCTCCTCGCTGGAGCTGCCGCTGGGTGAAGCTTTGACCAAGCTTCCGAACCTTCCGGCATGGAAAAGGGGGAACGCTGGGACACACCACCCTGCTTCAGCAACGTGACATCAACCCCAAAGTCCGGAGAAGGTTTGGGCAGCCTCTGCCAGGAATCAGACGTACCTCGTTAGCAATAATTCCAACCCCTCTTCCAAGAATCACTCCCAAAAAATAATTAATTAGAAAAGAATCGCAGCCAGACTGGCTCCCGATCCGCCCCCAGGAGCTGCGATTCCTGCAATCCCGCTAGAAAAATGTCGCCTTTATTAAGAGATGCTCAACTAGGAGCCGATTCCTGCCAAAAACGATAAAACCCGGAGTTTTCATCCTGTTCTCCCCGCAAAGTGACACCGGAGTGCTCTCTGCAGCAGCCGGGGGACACGTAGCCAGAGGGATCCCGTGGTCCTGCTGGGATCCCGTGGTTCCTGCCACGATCCTGTGGTCCTGCTGGGATCCCATGGTCCTGCTGGGATCTCGTGGGTCCTGCTGGGATCCCGTGGTCCTGCTGGGATCCCGTGGTTCCTGCCACGATCCTGTGGTCCTGCTGGGATCCCATGGTCCTGCTGGGATCTCGTGGGTCCTGCTGGGATCTCATGGGTCCTGCCAGGATCCTGTGGTCCTGCTGGGATCTCACGGTCCTGCTGGGATCCCAAAGTCCTGGTGGGATTTTGTGGGGCCTACCGGGATCCTGTGGTCCTGCTGTGATCTCGTGGGTCCTGCTGGGATCTCATGGGTCCTGCTGGGATCCTGTGGTCCTGCTGGGATCCCACGGTCCTGCTGGGATCCCAAAGTCCTGGTGGGATTTTGTGGGGCCTACCGGGATCCTGTGGTCCTGCTGTGATCTCGTGGGTCCTGCTGGGATCTCATGGGTCCTGCCGGGATCCTGTGGTCCTGCTGGGATCCCACGGTCCTGCTGGGATCCCAAAGTCCTGGTGGGATCTTGTGGGGCCTACCGGGATCCTGTGGTCCTGCTGGGATCTCATGCGTCCAGCTGGGATCCCGTTCGCACAGCAGGGATCCTGTGAGTCCTGCTGGGATCCCGTGGCTCCTGTCAGGATCTTGTGGGGCCTGCCGGGATCCTGTGGGTCCTGCTGGGATCTCGTGGAGCCTGCTGGGACCGTGAAGCAGCTCTGCATCACTGAGGCAAAGCCGACACGTTTCTCCTCCTGCCTTGCGCAGGAGCTTGAGATCTCCAGCAGAAACCCGCCGGGGGGGGGGGGGGCTGCAGCATAGCGTTCCGACCAGCACCGCACCTGCTTTTCAACAATTTAACCCCAAATCGCTTATTATACGCTGGACTTCGCGCACGATGTGATGTAACAGGAGGCGCAGCAGACTGGAGGGAAACGATCTCGCAGGTCCTCGCTATTCCAGACGGTAAACATACTCTAGTCTGTTATTCGCTATAACAAATCACAACGTAGCGGCACGAGGCGTGGGATGCTCCAGCCCACCTACGGTTTCCGGCTGACCTACGGTGGTCAACGCTACAGTGCGAAGAGCGGGAGGGTGACACGCTCGGGTGGGGACCGACGCGTTATACCCGCTGTAGGGGGGGTGGCAGAGGAGGAGACCCGAGTCCGTAGGCGCCTCTCTACGCCGTGGAGGCAAAAAGATCTTCTCTACAGACAACCTCATCGCTTCTCCTTCCAGGAGATGCTGAGAAAGGGGATGGCCAATAATTTTCTAGCCAAGGAGAGCTTCTCCCTGCGCACAGTATCGGAATACGAGGCATAGTGCCTAAAAAAAAAGCAGTAATTTAAAAAAATCTTAGCTACCAAATAATCACGACTTGGTCACGCGCAGAAAAACCCACAAGTTGGGTTTGCTGGTGCTTCAAAAGCTGGATGTCATGAAGCCGAAAGGACTCAATGACACGTAGAGACGGAGAATTAAGAGCTGTGCAAGAAAAACACGCGCGGAGACACACACAGACCTGTAACGGAGAGAGACAGAGACAGCCAAAAACGCCAGGGGAAGGGAAAAGAAAATAAAGCCAAAATGATTAAAGCAGTTTGAGACGTTTGGCTCCACAACCCTTTTTTTGTTCCTTGGTGTTTTAGATGAAAAGATGTTCTGAAACTGGTATGACGTCCCTCTATGCAGAAAGATGACGCCTCTCGGTAATAAATCGGGGAAAACTCGGGGGATTTAGCAAATATTGGTGGTTTGAATTTGCACGCGCTGTCCGGGCGATGGCAGTGCAGAAAGGTTTTCTCTTCCAACAGCTACTGAACAACGTTCGACAACTACCGGAGACCGATTTCTTCTTTATTACCCTGACAACTGGGCCCCAAACCCTTCGCGGGTCAACGCTCAAGCTCCCTGGCCACGCTGATTTTCCAGTAAAACTGGGAAAATAACCTGTTGGGATCCCAGCGCCACCAGTCCAAGGCCGAGCTGGGAGGAGACATGAGGATTCACAGCGTTCCAGAAGGGCCGCGGGATGCTCGCGCCAGCTCACAGGCAGTAAATACAGTGAAAACATCTTTTTTTGGGGACAGAAGCTCGGGGACGGTCCTGCATGTGCCATTTTCCTTGGTATCGCACAGTGTTTGGGTTAAAAGGATGAGAATGAGACAAGACGGAGACGAGAAATGTTAAAAATCAAGAAATCCCAAAACCAAAGTGGCCGTATGCGATGAGACGCTGCTGAGATCCAAGTCACAGCCAGGATGTTCTCAACCCTCTGAGGAACGATGCGACGGCGTCGGCAGCTGGCGTGGAGCCTGGTGAATGGTTGGTATTCCAAAAAAATGAGATAATGAAAACCTTAAGTTATATATGGGATAACCTACGATGGCATGACGGGCTGGGGAGATGAGCGGAGAGCCGCGGACGTTGTCTACCTCGACTTCAGCGCCGTCTCCCGTAACATCCTCCTAGGTAAGGGTCACAAGCGAGTGCTGGACGAGTGGACAGTGAAGTGGCTACTGGTGGTCCTCAGGGGCCAGTACTGAGTCCAGTCTTGTTCAACATATCAACGACCTGGATGAGGAGTGGCTGACACACCAGAACGCCGTGCCACCATCCAGCGAGACCTGGGCAGGCTGGAGAGCTGGGCGGAGAAGAACCTCGTGAAGTTCAACAAGGGCAAGCGTAGGGTCCTGCACCTTGGGAGGAATAACCCCCCGCACCGGTGCGGGTTACAATCATGGAATGGTTTGGGTTGGAAGGGACCATAAAGACCCCCCAGTGGCATCCCCTGCCCTGGGCAGGGACACCTCCCACCAGCCCAGGTTGCTCCAAGCCCCGGCCAACCTGGCCTTGAACCCCTCCAAGGATGGGGCAGCCACAGCTTCTCTGGGCAACCTGGGCCAGGGGCTCACCGCCCTCACAGGAGAGAACTTCCCAACGTTCTCCGCACCAGGATTCCCCCTGTAGCCGACACGTTGTGTCACTGATGGCGTCATCGATGCTTTTCGAACACAACGCAACTTTTTTAGGGCGCCGAGTCCATCCAGGAGGACGCGAAATGCGGCTGTGAAACTCCAAGAGGTCCGACACAACGGAATTCATGTGGCCTTTCAACAACTGGACTTTACCCTCGAGGTGCTGCGAGGGCTATTTCATCATCTCGGCTCCGCGACGGCAGAAATTAAACATTTTCCTATCGCTCTCAACATTCACCTTCATGGAAAAGCCGGGAACGAGGACGTTTCACCAGCGCTATAAATCCACGTGCCTTAGCAGCGCTGTATTTGTGACAGAGTCTGTCCCCAGCGCTCCTCCTCCCCCAAAAATGATGCCCAGAAGCCACCGACGAGGGACTTTAGGACGTGGCACAGCTCTGCCGTTCACCGGAGAGAGAGTCTCAGGCAGAGAGATGAGGCAGCCTCCCCCTTCCCACCCGATTTTAGACGCCCCACGCAATAAAGCAAGGAACGGACAACATCCCATGGAAGGATGGCTGGTTTTAATTAACGCCCCAATTAAACCCCCCAATTTAGGCAGGACGAAAGCGGGCTGGGTTGAGCGTGGCTTAACCGCGAACGTCGTACCAACCAGCGTCGTTACCTGCTTCCTTCCTCGCGCGTCCTCGTCCTTTCGTCTGGGCTATAACGATTTCCGTTTCCTCCTGGGTCATTTCGGAGATTTTCTGCAGGAAAAGCTTTTCTAGAGCTTCTGCCATTAAGACTATGTCATCCCCTGGCTGGAGGAAAACCAGATACCATAAATTAGGCAAAATATATATGGAAACAGATGCCTTTTATATAAATATATACGTCAAATTTCTCTCTAGAGATATTTCCAGAGAGAGGACTCGGTGTTTTCCCCCCTCCTTAGCGCTGCTGGTTTTATCGGGGCGCGGCAGAAAGGCGTACGGGATGCTGTCCCACGTGCCAACTGCACGGACAAATCCTCACCCAAAAGCCCTTACACTTTAGAGGTCCCACCAGATGATGGGCAGGGCCATCACTGAGGAGATGTATCGGAGAATAAACCCACACAAGGCGTTACCTGTAGGCGGCAAAAGCTGTTTTCCAAATGAAGGGAGGAGGGAAAAGAGGGAAAAAGTGGAAAAAGAAAGAGCTGGATTAAGCCAGCCGGTCATTTCCACCACGAGAGAACCCCCTGACATGGTGGGTCTCACGGAAGAGGTCTCTCCATAGAACGCAAGAAGAGCTCAGCACGGCCTTGCAAGGAGATTTTTTCCCTAAAAAAGGAGTTTTTTAAGGAGGAAGTTGGCTGTTGGGAGCCTTTACTTGTTGCTAAATGGGCGCGGAAGGAGAGGCCGGCACCAAGCGGCGCTTACGGATCTGGAGGAGAAGCCTGTGTTTGCCAAGATCAAGGCGCACAGAAAGGAGGACGCCTAGAGAAGGGGAGATCTCCTGCCCGGGGGCCTCCTGAAGCAGCGCGGGGGAGAAGAGACAAGAGATAGGAAGGTCTGAAGTTGTTTTGTGGCTATTAATAAAATTTGCCGGAGAGGGAAGGACACGCAGCAACAGAACAAGAGTCTGGATTGCTGTGAAGACGATAAACCGGTGGCCATCGCTGTCGCGCCATGGTGACGCCAAGAGAAGGCAGTTCTGTCTCTGCCACGGGCACGAGGAGGGTTAAAACCACGCTCGCCCATGAGATGGCGCGGACAAACCTGCCCGGCTGATGGTTTGCAGGCTCCGTGAGGTCCACGAAGATGTTTCTTTAGATGATTTTCGGCCTTCTAGCCTGGAGGAGACCGGTGAAGATCAGGGAGGGCAGGGTATGTGAGGGAGAAAGCCGGCAGGGGGAAGTCACCGTGGTGGGAGAACGTGGCAGAAGACTTTCAGGTGCATATTAATAATTTGAAGCCTTTAAGAGTCTATTCTCGTTCCAGCTGCATCGGACTGGCTTGAACCAGGAAGGGCAATGGCCAAGGAGATGGTCTTGAAGGACCGAAACTGCTAACGACGATTTATTTGGACCAAAGTAGGAAGGTCTTGTGCAATATTTCTGAGAGGAAGAGGGGAAAAAAAAGGTCAAAGCGCACGAGGGTGAAGCAACGGGGACGGAGAGAAAAGACCTGTGAGATGTGAGGGCAGAAACCGAAGGGGAACCGAAACACTCGGGCAAGAGGTGGGAAGGCCGGAGCGGTTGGGAAGGGAAAGGCTGGAGAGGCTGAGGCTCTGACCACGGCCCGCTGACTTCGAGGACGGTGATAAACCCTCCGTTTGCTATTTGCTGTCATTTTTGCTACTTAAGAAGGTAACGAGCGAGCGTCTGGCGCTCAGTACGGCCTGGTGCCACCTCTGGGAGAACCTTCTCCACCTCTCCCAGCTTCACCATCACCCCCAGGTTGCGGTGGATCGCCGTTTGTGGAAACGCCCTGGGATGCTCCTCACCCCTGTGGATACCCTTTCCTGCCCCCCAAGGAGGTTGCACAACCGTTTATATAAAATGCTTTTCGGGATGTTTCTCACTGTCCGGAGCGGAATCTTCTACAACCAGAGGTCAGGGTCAGGCATGACAAACTCAACGTGCCGCTCCGTATATTCCCGTTGGGTTTTTTTTTTCCCCCTACCAGATTTCAGAGTTTCAAACCAGCCTCAAGTCGGCTTCTTAAAAAGAATCACGAAGCCCAGCCCCACTTTCTCGAGGATTTGTTCGGTAACGTTCGCGGCTCTGCTTAAGTCAGACACAAAGAAAAATCTTAAAAGTTTCCTTTTAAGAAAAAAAAAAAAAAAAAAAAGGAGAAATGATGTCTAGACTGATGATATCTGCTAATAATTCTTCCGGGAGGGAAGGCAAAGCCAGCCCTGTCTGGTCTTGCTTCTCGGCAGAAAACAAGACGCGCCTGAGCTCCCGTCGGCTTTAATCCCGTTTGTTCTCCGAAAAAAAGCCGATCTGGGCGGTGGTTCCTTTTAAGGACCATCGGAACAAGCAACTCCCGCGTTTCCGCGCCGGTCCAACGAGGACACGGAAGATTTCCCTCGGAAAAATGCAGATTCAGGGAACTTTTCGTACCTTATTGTAGATGTAGCAGTTTGTAAACATCGTGTTAAAATCCTGGATACATTCTTGAGCGTTCCAGTAGTAGTTATTCTCCAAGCGTTTCTTTATTGTTCCCATATCCATCGGAGTTTTAATTATCTTATAATAATCCTGCAGAGGGACAAGAGGGAGACGTCAGCGTCAGAACGAAAACGTCCGCCAAGTTTAAGGACCGGGATTTCTCCCTCTCATCCCCGGACCCACCTGGGCGAGACATTTCCCCCCGCCCCGAGCCGATATTTAACTGCCAGATTCAGCCCCCATCAGCCTCTCAACCGGGATTTTTACCTAAGCAGAAGGACAAACCTTTGGCAGAGAAATAATTTAACCCCCCCAAAATTTCCCAATTCCGGGTTTTCATTTAAGAATGGTGCCGAAAAGCCTTACGGGAACCGAATGACCCTTTGCGGGAGGTCACCGGTCGAAGGCAGCGACGGAGAGAACTGGGGAAATCTGATTTATTACAGCCCCTTAAATGCATCCGGATTAACACAAAAGAAGGTGTTTCTATTTTCGGGCGTAACGTTTAGAGGGGGGGGGGGAAAAAAGAAAAAAAGGTCTGGAAACGCCGTTGCTATAGAGCCGTCGCTCTCCACATGCGACAGGGAGCTCGTTCCTGCCGTGAAGAAATTAAATAGCCTAACGCTCGGGCAATAAATTATATATTTAGAGCTGTAGTATTTAAAGGTAGAACAGCCAAGGGAAGTGGGGGTTAGGCAGAAACATCGCCCTCAAGGGAGAGCATCTCAAGGGAGGGAGGGAAGAAACCTCTCCTGGTGGGAGCGGGAAGGCTCCAAACCAGCCGTGCGGCAGAGGAGAATGGTGCTGGGCTTTATTATAACATATCAGCTATAAATTCTGCTCCAATTTTTGCTAGTTCTGGGGGTTTTATTCTGAATCCTCCCGGTGAGGGTGCCCGGGTTGAGGCAGGGAGCGGACGCTGGGAATCAGAGAACCATCGAGGTTGGAACAGACCTTTGAGATCATCAAATCCAACCATTAACCCAACGCTGCCAACTCCACCCATGTCCCCACGCGCCACGGCTACACATCCTTTGGATCCCTCCAAGGATGGGGACTCCACCGCTTCCCTGCGCAGCCTGCTCCAGTGCTGGACAACCCTTTCAGGGAAGGAATTCTTCCTAACCATAGAACCGTGGAATGAGTTGGGTTGGAAGGGACCTTAAAGTGCCACCCCCTGCCCTGGGCAGGGACACCTCCCACCAGCCCAGGTTGCTCCAAGCCCCGGCCAACCTGGCCTTGAACCCCTCCAGGGATGGGGCAGCCACAGCTTCTCTGGGCAACCTGGGCCAGGGGCTCACCCCCCTCACAGCCAAGAATTTCTTCCCCAGATCTCATCTCAATCTCCCTCTGTCAGTGTAAAACCCTTCCCCTCGTCCCGTGGCTCCCCTCCCTGATCCAGGTCCCTTCCCAGCTTTCCCGGAGCCCCTTTAGGGACTGGAAGGGGCTCCGAGGTCTCCCCGGAGCCTTCTCTTCTCCAGGCTGAACCCCCCCAGCTCTCTCAGCCCAGCCCCACAGCAGAGGGGCTCCAGCCCTCCCAGCATCTCCGGGGCCCTAAATATCTAACCTAAACCTCCTCCGGCACAACTTGAGGCCGTTCCCTCTTGTCCCATGGCCTGTTCCTTGGGAGAAGAGACCGACCCCCCACCGGCTACCCCCTCCTTTCAGGTAGTTGTAGAGAGTGAGAAGGTCTCCCCTCAGCCTCCTTTTCTCCAGGCTAACCCCCCCCAGTTCCCCCAGCTGCTCCTCAGAAGTTCTCCAGACCCTCCTCCTCGTGCTCCAGCCCCCTCACCAGCTCCATTGACCTTCTCTGGACACGCTCCAGCCCCTCAATGTCTTTCTTGCAGTGAGGGGCCCAACACTGGACACAGTGCTGGAGGTGGGGCCTCACCAGTGCCCAGTACAGGGGGACGATCACTGCCCCAGTGCTGCTGGCCACGCTGTTCCTGACACAGGCCATGTTAGTGGCCTTCTTGGCCACCAGGGCACACTGCTGGCTCGTATTCAGCTGGCTGTTGACCAACACCCCCAGGTCCCTTTCTGCTGGGCAGCTCTCCAGCCGCTCCTCCCCAGGCCTGTAGCGTTCACAGGGTTGGTGTGACCCAAGTGCAGGACCCAGCACTTGGCCTTGGTGAACCTCACACCGTTGGCCTCGACCCACGGATCCAGCCTGTGCGGATCCCTCGTTAGAGCCTTCCCGCCCTCCAGCACATCAACCCTCCCGCCCAGCTTGGTCTCATCTGCAAACATACCGAGGGTGCACTCGATCCCCTCGATTTCCTGCAAATTAACTTAAAATTGACGTCATTTATGAAACGACTCTTGTGTTACCGACAGCGCTGCAGCACAAGAGGCGCAGTGCCCGTCTGAGTACTCGGGACACTCCGTGAAAGGCTCCGAGCGTTTTCATCTCCAAAAAAGACTCTGCTGATAAAAGCAGCGGAGATCACGCAAGGGTTTAAGCGAGGCAGAGAAAAACGTGCTGGGCTTCGGGGAGCAGTAAGGCAGAGCCCGAGTCACCAGGTGATCTGCTTAATAATCTTCGGTGCTTAATAATTTTTAATGCTTAATAATTTTTGGTGCTGGGCTGGGGGACAGGACTGCAGACTCACCCTCCCCGACTCCTGAATTATCATTCCTACTTTCTCCTCCACGTCCCGGTAGAAAGAGGAGCGTGGAAAGAGGCAAAGCAGTAGCCGAGCCACTGGAGATTCCTCCTTGTGTGTATTTTCTAAAAGATCACACAATCATTTAGGTTGGAAAAGACCCTTAAGATCATCAAGGCCAACTGTTGGATCATCAGGTCCAACTGTTGGATCATCGAGTTCAACCGTTGGACTGAGCCCAACCATTAGATCATCAGGTCCAACCACTGGACCATCGAGTCCAACCGTTGGACTGAGCCCAACCATTAGATCATCGAGTCCAACCACTGGACCATCGAGTCCACCTGTTGGACTAGCCCAACCATTAGATCATCCAGTCCAACCATTGGACCATCCAGCCCAACCATTAGATCGAGCCCAACAGTAGATCACTAGGTCCAACTGTAAGATCGGTACCAACCATTGGAGATGGATTCTGTGATTCCAGGAGAAGGCGCCAGACCCAAACGGTCTCACTCCTTCCACCGAGAACCATCTGGTCTCTCACTCTCTACTTACAGGGAGGTTCAGCTTGACGGCGTCCACAGGCTGCTGGAAAGGCCACGCAAACTGGTGCTTCCATAGCGTCTTCAGCACCACCTTGAGCAGATACTGCAGCTGGTTGGTCATTCGCTTGGGTTTGTTGGGGTTGGAGGTCTCCGGTGGAGGGGGATTAACGCCTACAGCACTGCCTTGTTGGGGTTGAGCCTGTGACTGCGTCGTAGACATTTGGGTGGTTTCCAGTCCATCTCCCATTACCGGCAAATTTCTCAGTCTCGTTCCAGGGCCGCTCTCCGCCGACATGCTATTGATCCCATTGCATTCCTCACCGGACACCCTGCAAACATGGAGAAGGGAGAGGAGGTCACTTCAACCAGCTGCTGGTACAAGGCACTGCTTAAAATTAACCCGGCGCACGTCTGCCAGACCAGCTCGGGCAACTGGACCTCGCGCCCCGCTCGCTTAGTGACAGCATTGCTTTGTCCCAACAGACGATGTCAGCATTCTGTATCTGGGGGAAGAAAGGATATTCCGAGGCAATTTGTTGTCTCTTCCACGCCAGGCAGCAGCGCTGCCTCTCTGCTCCTTAGCAAGCGTGGGTTCTTGCCTCATCTGGTAAACGAGGACTCCAATGTTCTCCATAAAGAGCCTTCGTTACCTCTAAATGAGGCACTAAAGAGCAAAACGCTGCTCGCTCTCAGCAATTACTAATTTCAGCTCCAGGGTTGGGTTCGCCAACACCGGGGAAGAGAAGTTACGTTGGTGTTGGCCAACTTTTAGCTCCAGCTAAAGGAGCGCGGGGTGACACGTTCATCTCCTTTCAGCTTCACCCCCCCCACACCACGGGTCAAGCTCACCCCAATTCCATGCCAAAGTCTGTCTTTTAGGTGAACACTGAGCTCCCGCGGGATGCTTCTGCTGAACCACGCAGCGGACAGACCCACACTGAATTCACACTGTCTGCTTTCGGCAGATGATTTAGGTAGATAATAAATTTAGATGGACAATTTAGGTAGACAGTCTGCAGGTAGATAATTTTTAGGTAGATAATAACTTTAGGTCGTTAATTTAGGTAGCTAATCTAGGTAGATAATCTTTAGGTAGTTAATTTAGGTAGATAATCTAGGTAGATAATAACTTTAGACAGTTGATTTAAGTAGATAATCTTTAGGTAGACCATCTACGTAGACAATCTTTAGGTAGATAATACAGGCAGATAATCTTTAGGTAGATGATCTCCAGGTAGATCACCCTTAGGTAGATCATCTTTAGGTAGACAATCTGAAGGTAGACCATCTTAAAGTAAACAACCTAGGTCGATAACCTCACAGGAGATAACTCAGGGCGATAATTTAGATAGATAATCTTTAGGTAGCTAATTTAAATATAATTCTGAAGACCAGAAACCTGGGAAAAAAGGTATTTCTGCTGAGCCTACAGACTTCTCTCGGGGCGTATTTCAGAGCTCTCCAAAAATCACACGTAGCCCGTCCGCGTTCTTAAGCTACGGCTGCGTGACGGGGTGGCCGCCCAGCCAGGACCAGCCACCCCCCCCCCCCCGGGCGTGTGGGACCCTTCTCGGGTAAAGACACCCCCCCTTTCATGTGTCCTTTGTCTAATTGAACACCGAGCACACGCGGCACATATCAAGCTTAAGACATGCAGCTATTAATTAGAGACCACTATATATTGTGCCAGATGAATTAAGGGGGTTTATTCTGCTGCCGCAGAGCAGCCCCGTGGCTCTGGTCGTGCTCTGGGGGCGCAGACGTGGTCTCCGCATGTCTCTGCAGCAAGGGACTAGAGCCAGAGCCCCCCCCAAAACTTCAGCCAGGCTTAAACCTCTGCCGAAAGCCTGGCTCTGTTGCTTCTACTGGTCTAAAACCGACACTGACCCACCAACACGCGGGGGCAACGACAGATTTTGCTCTTTGGATGATGGGTTTTAACTTTTCAGGGCTCCACGTGAGGTGAAGCATCGCTCGAGCGGCGAGACGGCTGCGGCAGGCGCCCTTGGCTCTCCCGGGAGATTTTAGGGCAGATTTTGTGGCCGTGGATCCAGGAGAGCTGGCAGCTCAGCTGGCCTGAAACCTCTCCCGCCTTTCATTTCGCTCCCAATTTTCTTCCCCCGTTAGCAGGGGAACCTGCCTGCTTACTCCGCCGGGGAGATCTGGATTTGGAGGCCATTTGGATTTCCCTCTCTTGCAAAATTCCTTCAATTTTGCTTCGGGGTAGTGCCGATTCCTCTGGGACGTGTATTAAAGGGCGTATCTTGAGTGATAAAGTGTGGCCAAGCAAAAGGAATCCTCTTTACTCGCTGCAAGGGGCTACGTTACCTTGTAGGATACATTGCCATAAAATTTTGCCCCAGAAAATGATGCAGAGTCAGAAGTTGCTTGGCTTGTCCATCTATCTTCCGTGGCTTCAGGCACAAATGCCTTTAGATACCGTATCTGACGAAACAAACAAAGCAATTAATCTCAGGCGTCAACCCAAAGCAGCAAAAATTAAGGCTACCTCCAGAAAATGAGCTATTTTTTAACACACATCGATACTCCAGCGAAGCGAAGTTGTTGAGGGACACCTGCAAACAGGAGACACCTACGGAAAAACGAGGAACCGCCCCCGGTGTTTCAGTTTTTCCCAGGTGTTTTTTAACACCTTTAGGGCAAGCTCTTTCCTGAAATTCGTCACTTCAAGGTCTGCGACCGACCGATTTCCTTCCGCTCCCTTGTACCACAACACCTCTCCCAGAGCCAGCCCTCAGAGGACGCCAAGGAGTTGTTTTTTTTTTTTAAGGAGAAGGAAAAATATTTCGCATCCTTTTAACTTCTTCCCTTTCCACTTAAAACTAAAGGCTCCGATCAGCCGTCCAGGCAGTTAAGCATTATATCAGATTTACCCTTTTATTTTCAATTATTTAATTTATCATGTATCTTTTTCACTGTCTCCTTTGGAGGGATCCTACAGGTCTCCTCTTGCTCCAGTGACTTTTTTTTTGTGGGATCAGCTGGAAATCCCCAAATTTACACCATTTTTCTCCTCTCTCCCCCAATAAAAGGATGCTTCGACTCTCTCCCCTGCCCTGGCAGTTACGTTACGGCTCCTCTCTTACGTTGTCGCCCCACCTGTGTGCCAAAATTGCAGAAAAAAAAAATACATCTAACAATTCCCATTTTTGAGAGTTGCTCGGCCCGTCTCGCCCCCAACTCATCCCCCACCTCATCCCTGGCCAGAAATCACCGCTCTGCGCTCGCTCGCTCGGGCTGTTCCCAGGGAAAAAGCACAATTATTGGTGCGAGGAATATTTTCTGACACGGGAGGGAAACGCCAGGGAGTTCAAAGAAATGGGGTTTGACAGACCCGGGCCTTCTGCGCGCTGAAAACCAGCAGTAAACGGGGACGAAGAGCGGGAGACGGGGACGTAACCCTGGATCGTACCCTCCAGCAAGGTAAAAATCTGTAAATCCGCATTACGGTTGCGCTACAGGTGGGTTTCTTAATGCTTTCTTAATCTATAAAAAGTGCTACGTTAAAGTTTTCTTAATCTAATCTATATTATTGATTAGAAATCGAATCTGTATTAGATGAGGTCAGAAACCTCATCTGTTAAACTTAGATTAAATCTAAGGATTGTGCTATAGACGGTGCTACATTGGGGTTTTCTTAACCTGGAGACTGAGACGCTGCTACGGTCAGGTTTTCTTAATCTCGTCTATATTCTAGATTAGAAATCTAATCTCTATTAGATTAGAAAACTTAATTTGCATTACAGATTATGCTACGTTCGGGTTTTATTAATCTAATCTATATTACGGATTAGAAATCAACCCCGTATGAGATCAGATACCTAATCTTTATTATCGATTATGCCACATTAGGGTTTTCTTAATCTACAGATTAAGATGATGCTATGTTTGGGTTTTCCTCGTCTATTTTATATTATAGATTACAAATCTAACCTCTGCTACAGATTATGCTACAGGTAGTGCTACGTTGGGGTTTTCTTCATTTCTCAGGATTAAGAAACCCCAAACGCAGGGTTTTCTTCATTTTTCAGGATTAAGAAATCCCAAACCCGGGAACACCTGAATCTATAGATTCAAAAAAAAAAAAAAAAAAATTAATGAGAAGAAAATAATTAATGTGTAGATTAAGAGAAGCCGCCGGTAGCACCACCTCAAGCTGTGGCGACCACACCACCTTCGTTAACCTCCACTGCTAAGAGCCACCGCGAGGCGCCCCACGCCGTGCCGTCTCCTACGGCTGGAGACGAACACGTTTATTCACGGTAATGCGGGAAAATCAGGGAAAAAAGCTTACTTCATTACCGTCACTAATGTTTACGTGCTTCGTTAGGCACAGGTGGAAGGGAGATGCGGGAGGATGGAGCTGGCTGGGACGGGGTCTGGCGTCGAGCGGCTCAGATTCCCCGCGCTGCCTGCGCTTGGCTGGATCCATGGGATTTTAATGCCGCCTGCCAAAAAAATTCCGGTTTTCCCCCCGCCCCGGGGGAAGGGAAAGGGCTGTAATGCGGCGCGGGGGCCGGCAGAGGGAACTGCCAGGCCAGCAGGAGCCCAAACCCCGCAGAAGAACTTCTCCTCCTGCTCCCCTAAAGCTGAGCTGGGGGAGACGGCGACGGGAGGGGGAAGCGGAGACGGTACCGGGGGGAAAAACATGGGAGAAACGCATCTGGAAAATTCACCGTACTGACGGGATCAAAGGGAAGGCGGCCACGGGTCCGGAGGAGGAGGTCGGGTCTGGAGGACATGGGAGAAGGGACCAGCTACGCAGGGCAGAGGAAGCGCAAGAGGATAAATTCGACGGCTTCGCGAGAGCGTCGGGACGCGGAAAACAGAGAAACCCCTTGTTCTGCGGAGGGAAAAATTAAAACGTCGCCAAACGAGCAGCGACACGGGCAAAACCTGAAGATGGGGGGCACAGGGTGGCAGTGGAAGGAGGGATTGTCTGGTTTGGGATGGCAGCAGGCGTTGAACCCCGGGCGTGAAAACGAAAGCAGGAATATTTTCCAGTTAATATGAATTTCCAGTTAATTTTCCAATTAATAAGCGGGAACACACGGTGGGTGGTCACAGCACCAGGCGCCAAAAACACTTCCTAAGGGGGGAAAAACTATCTGCCAACGACTTGAAGAGGGCGGTATGAGCAAGGAAATCGTTGGAAAATGCCGGGTTTTAGTCGGGCGGGCAGGTTATTTCAGGCTGGCTTAAAGGGGGGGCGGATGTTTGAGAGCGAAACCTCAGATCCGTGCGCAGCAAAAGCTGCAAAGAAACTTCATCGAGGATTCACCCGATTCGGGATGTGTCCAAAAAACGGGGAAAATCGACGACAACTCGAGGAGCGGCTGAGAAAGACGCTCCGAGAGCCGAACACGAGAGTGGCCACGTTTGGAAGAAGCCACCCTAAACGCTCCTCCTCTTTTGCCGCAGCCTGAATAAAAAGACTAAGAAATTAATCTTAAAAAAAAAAAAAAAAAAAAAAGACCCTGAGAGATGAGCATTATCAAGTAATAACGTGATCGTGTAGGTTTATTTTTTTTAAAATGAGCTACTTTGAGGTTATCTGCCCATCCTGGAAGGTGGGAAATGGATTTTAATCTATTTAAACTATTTAATCTATTTAAATGTTAAACTAAGGATGTGAAAACCAACTCCTTCCATCGCACGGAGAGCCCGGACGCAGGTGACAGCAACATCTGCAGCGCTGGATCCATCTACGCAACTTTATTCCGATTTCAGGAAAACAGACATGCTTCAATCCCGCTTTTAGGAGACAGGCGAGGTTGAGGATGCCCAAGCAGAAAAGGCACGGTCTCGACGGACCGCGGCACGTTCCAGGAGAAGCTGGGGCAGGTCTGAGCGTGGATTATCGACTGAATTTAATCCTAGATCCTATTTCTGCTCCGATAACCGGACTGTGTCACCGCTGCTCCGCTCTCTGCATCAACCAGGTGGGCACGAAGCAAAATTGGCTTATAATAATTTCGCAGAAAAGAGCATCACGCCCGAGAAAATATTAAAAATGAAGCAATGCGTGTTTATTCGTGCTCCGGAATGAGACAAGCTGCTCCCCGGGGAAGTGACTGATGAGCGCAAACCAAATAGCACATACGTTGTCCTCTGGTTTTGGGCCGAACACCTCCATCCTGTCAATCCCGTCTTCTTCACAGTTGTCCCCTGTGGTCCTACCAAGCTGGGTGGAGCGGTGACACGCCTGAGGGAAGGGACGCCATCCAGAGGGACCTGGACAGGCTGGAGGTGGGCCTGTGCCCGCCCCATGAGGTCCAACCAGGCCAAGTGCAAGGTCCTGCACGTGGGTCGGGGCAATCCCAATCCCAAATCCAGGCTGGGCAGAGAATGACCGGAGAGCAGCCCTGAGGAGAAGCACTTGGGGGTGTTGGTGGGGGAGAAGGTGGCCAGAACCCCCCGCAGCCTGGGCTGCATCCCCAGCAGCGTGGGCAGCAGGGCGAGGGGGGGATCCTGCCCCTCTGCTCCGCTCCGGGAGACCCCCCTGCAGCGCTGCCTCCAGCCCTGGGGCACCAACAGCAGAAGGACACGGAGCTGTGGGAGCGGGGCCGGAGGAGGCCCCGGAGATGCTGGGAGGGCTGGAGCCCCTCTGCTGTGGGGCTGGGCTGAGAGAGCTGGGGGGGTTCAGCCTGGAGAAGAGAAGGCTCCGGGGAGACCTTGGAGCCCCTTCCAGTCCCTAAAGGGGCTCCGGGAAAGCCGGGGAGGGACCTGGATCAGGGAGGGGAGCCGTGGGACGAGGGGGAAGGGTTTTACACTGACAGAGGGGAGACTGAGATGAGATCTGGGGAAGAAATTCTTGGCTGTGAGGGGGGTGAGCCCCTGGCCCAGGTTGCCCAGAGAAGCTGTGGCTGCCCCATCCCTGGAGGGGTTCAAGGCCAGGTTGGACGGGGCTTGGAGCAACCTGGGCTGGTGGGAGGTGTCCCTGCCCAGGGCAGGGGGTGGACCTGGGGGGGGTCTTTACAGTCCCTTCCCACCCAAACTGTTCCATGATTCTATGTAGTGACAAAAGTTCAGGACACTCCAGGAGTGATGATTCCCAAAGCAACGATTCACCCGGCCTGCAGCGTCGCACCCCAAAGTGAACTTCACAACCCCTGGCAGCTCGAAAAGCTGCATTTTAAAGGAAAAACAAAGCCGTGGGTTTCCCCTGCGGGCACGCAGGAGGAGGGAAGGGCTGGAATTTGGTTTGTAAAGGCAAATCCAAGCCCCAAAATCCAAGAGAGGGGCGGTACCGCAGGAGAAGCGCAGAGCTCTGAAACATAAAACTGAAATTCGTGGTTAAATTGCATCATTCCGGATCCCACCCCAGGATATATTATCCACAAATAGCCTGGAAAAGGCGGTTAGGCTGGAAAATCCAGCAGCTGAAAAGAAATAACGAGCAAATTTGTGGTGGCCAGCACTCCCTTTAATTGCGAGCCTGCTGAGCCAGGAGCCGGGGATCAGCGCGTGCAGCCACCGGCCCCTGCCTTGAACCGACAAAAGGGAAGGGAGGTGACGTTAACGGCTAACAGGGCACCGGGCCGCCTCCTAACCCCCAAATTCTTAATTTGAGTCTTAATTAATGATGTTTTAGTTGATGTCTCCGGTGAACACTGCTGGGAAAATGCAGCAAATCCCTCCTCAACCAAGACGAAGGCGGCCAGCTGCTGTTATTAAACTCCAACCGGGCCTTTCCCCGCGTCCAGCCCATTCCCTGCTCCTCGCGGAAATAAATTCGTTAAATAAATCATTCCCGCCCCCCCCCCCCCCCAACAAAACGACCTTGCCACCTAAAATTTCACCTGCAGATGCCCCCAAAAGGGTTTGCTTCCAGCTCCCGTGCTATGAAGCGTTATCTTTGTTGCGTAGGTGCCGCACGATGAATAGGGCAGAGGAGGGAAGAGCTGTGTCTGCTCCTCCAGACCTGCTGGGTATCGGTTTAAAATGATGTTTAAATCCCGGCTTGAAGAGTTTCTCTCTTTCACCCAGTTCCCGCCGCCCTCGATTGCGGGAGCCGCGTCTCAAAGCCGCAGCCTGAGCCCAAAAACCCACACGAGGGGAAATCCCAACCCCCAACGAACGGAATTTGGGGGATGAAATTGATTTCCCCCGTGCCCAAACCTTAACGGCGGCACAAGGATAAACACGTGGCATCCACGAGCGTCCCGGGAAGAACCAACCACCCCAAAATACCATTTATTAGTCAGAAACTGAACTGCTTATCAGCTGTTTGCTCCCTCCTCACCTTGTTCCAATTATCTGGGGGGAAAATAAAGCCGGGGGGTGTTTTAGTGCGGAGGGCTTGGATTCACTTCCCCAACTCAAATGGAGACCCTGCAGTGGGACACTAGGAAAAAGTCCACATTTTGCATCGCAGCTGCTTTTGGAGTCAATTTATGCCGCATTAACAGCAAATTTCAGGGTTTAGCTACCAGGATTAGACAACAGCATGGAAGTTTTTCTTTTTTTTTTAAAAAAAAAAAAAAAAAAAAAAAAAAAAAAAAAAGAGGAATTCGGGAGTGTTTCCACAGCGCTGTAGATTTTCAAGTGGTCCAGACCTCTTCTGTATCCATCTCACACGCCTTCGAGTTAAATCAGGCGGATTTATCCAAATTCCTGGACACAAGAGTGAAGATCATCCTTTTTTCCTGCCGGGTACCCGCAACGCAAGACCGAACACTTCAGAAACTCCTCCGGTGACATTAAAACACGTTGGGTGCCGCAGGGCGTTAACCAAATCGAATTAAAACCCATCCCAGACCAGATTTAAGACAAGGAGAATTGTTTTACCCTAAATTAGGCATCCCCATCTTTTTAGGCCTTTTTTAGGGCCATTCGTCCAAAAAAAGGGACGGCCCAAGTGGGGCAGACATCGGGGTGTAAAAGGAGAGAGAGAAACCTCACCTTGGTCTCTCCTTTTACATATGAATGTGTAGAAAAAGGCACTGTTGTTTAAATACCAATTAATAAATATATGAACTTTACTCTTGCCTTAAACTTTGCCTTTTTTTCACTTTTTTCTGCCTTTTTTTCCCCACTTTACTCTCCTGTCAAGCCGCTCCAGCTCTCTCCTTCTTGAGCTATTTCTTCTTGAAACCCCTTAAAGAAACAGCGGGCGAATTCTGAGACGGGATACAAAATATTTAAAAAAAACCCAAAACCTTAAAATATCTCCAAATATCACGCGAGAGCCAAAGGTTGACTCGTCGGATGCCGCCCACGAGTGGTGCGGGACACGGCGCCCCTGCAGACCTTGGACGCTACCGTCATTTTAACAGCGATTTCTGCAAAAAAACCCAAGACGTTTCACCCCGTAAAATCCAAGGTCGGAGGCTCGAGCTCGGCCGTAGCGCGACCGTGCCATCACCAGGCCCCTACCAAAACCCCCTCGGCACCAGTCGAGCTTTGTATTGTTTCTTTATCCCAGTTTCCAGTACTGGAATTACTTTGCCGCTGCTGGAAATGAAGTTATTTACATCCAGAGGCAGAGAATTTGCAACCCTTGCCCCCAGGGCGTCGCCTCCCACCTCCGAGCTCTCGACGTTTCGTTTTCTGCTTTTATTTTTCAACCATTCCCCGCAGAAACGGGACAGCAAAACCCTCACGTCGCGGCTCTCAGGGGATAGTTGCTGCCCGTTGTGACCCTCGGTGGTTTGATCCCTCTCAAAACCAAAAAAAACACCAAACCAACCGGCCCCCCCTCTTGTCGTTAGTTTGTGTTCGCCGCATCCCGACGCCACGTGTGTTGGAGGGGGATTTACTTATTTCCCCCTCTCTCTCCATGGAGATGTTATTCCGGCTCCTTTTTGCACCCCACGGGACACATTTGGGAGTCAAACGGTGAATTCGGCCACCCTTTCGGTGCACTCCGTGCCCTGAATACAGCAGGTTTCTGCGCCCGAGGAGTTTTATTTATTCCTGTGCCCTAAATCACGGGGTTTCCCTCTGCTTTCCGCAGCTACCACAGCAAGAACAAAAAAGAAAACAAAAAAACAAAAAAACCAAAACTTCATTTTTAAAAACCTTCAAATTTATTCCACTGTCCCCACTATTTTTGGGAGGGAGCAGCTATTTCCAGGCTCATTTTTCCACAGTTCAAGGAAAAAAAGGAAGATTAAAGTGGGATCTGAGCAGTTTTACACCTGATAAGAGCTGAAATAGCCACAAACACACTGTTTTGCGCTAGAACTTAAGAGTGAACCAGTCCCTGGCACAAAAACCACCTACGTCGTAAAGATTTTGCCCTATTTCAGAGAGTAACGGTCTTGTATCGATTACTGGCTCACAATGCTATTACAAAACTGTCGATTACCAAGGGGGAGCAGATTTATGAAGCGGCGGGAGACACCCAGAGGTGGTTGTTTTACACAGCATTTTACCACGGATTTTGCAGGACGACGGGTGTCTAAACCGACAAACGTATTATTTGAAAATTGACGTAGGTCGCCCTTGGTTCAACTCCCAGTTTTAGGGCAGTTTTTGAGCCCCAGAAACTCCTCAGTGAAGATTTGATCAGCTTTCTCCCCGGGCTCAGCACAGTCCCGTGATTTATTTTACGTCTCCAGCAGACCCTCTCCACTCCCACGAGCGGTTTCCAGGATAACTCTGGGCAAGATCCGTTTCTGCTGAAAAATGAGTGATCCCAAGAACCAAAAAACACTAGGAAAGGGTGATTTATACCCAAACTATTCACTACCAAACGTTAAGGTAGACTTAAGGGATGAAGAGCCACTGCCTTAACCCTCAACTGTCCCCATCCAGTGGGATCCATGGAGGTGTCCGCCGCACCACCAAGTCGCAGGTCCTCTCTGTCTAACATCTAGAGGTGAATTTGAAGTCCCACCACCACCATACGACACCATCGGAGTCCCTCACCTGCTCAGCCTCCTGCAAGCTTGACACCGTGTCCTCACCTGGGAGGTCCATGGTGGAGCAGGCTGTCCACCCTGCAGGCCGTGGTGAAGATGACAGAAAAGCAGATGTCCCCCCTGCAGGCCACGGAGGTCTATGGTGGAGCAGGTTGTCCCCCCTGCAGCCTGTGGTGAAGGCCATGGTAGAGCAGGTTGTCCCCCCTGCAGCCCATGGAGGTCCACACTGAGGCAGAGGGATGTGCCCTGAAGGAAGCTGTAGCCCGGTGAAGAGGAACCCACGCTGCAGCAGCTTTTCTGGCAGGACTTGTGACCCCATGGAAGGGCCCGCACTGGAGCAGTCCGTTCCTGAAGGACTGCACCCCATGGAAGGACCCGCACCAGAGCAGAAGAGCATGAGGAGGAACGAGCAGCAGGGACAACTTGTGATGAACATTCCCCGTCCCCCTCCAGGGGAATCAACAGAGATGTCCCCAGCACCACCGAGTGACAGGTCCTCTGTCCACCAGGCCAAGATCTAGAGGTGTGCACTTAAGGTCCCACCACCACTCTATAAGAACATCCAAGCTTGGCACCGCGTCCTCACCTGATGGCACATCCCAAACTGCCACCGGCTCCCGTTACAGCAGACGGATGGCGCCAGAGGATACGGATTTGCACGTCGGCGCATCTCCCTGTAGCTGCGCCAGGAGTAAAGCCCAAACTAGTTGGCCGCTGGTAGTAGTTCTTCGCAGTTAAGACAAGTCTGAGCCTTCCACCAAACGTCTATTCCAACACAACGGCACCCAACGTCGTTATCCCAAACCCAATTCCATCAGTCCCCGGCACACCACGGTGTATGGAGAAGACAGGGAAGAACCCGGGTGTAGGTGACTACCCAACTTAGAAAAGTCGTTGAAGAGAAGTTTCTCTATTCTAAGTCAGAAAAATGACATTTTTTAACCCATTCTACTACTGGTTTTCAACTACTGTGCCAAATTTAAGCATCTTATAGGAACAACCTGAGCATGAGGCTATTTCCACCCTTGCAGTTTGAGAACAAAGAAAAATCTTTGATGCCCACTCTCTACTCCAGCTGAAGACTTGCAAGAGCTGCTCTTTTCCTGGAAAGATGTTTCCCCCCCCCCCCCCCCAGTTTTGCTTCCTGCTGTCCACTAACGAAAAATCCTCCAAGGTCAAGGTATTCCTCGAGCGCCTGGATATTTAAAATAGGAATTTCCCACCCGAGACTTCAGCAATCAGATTGCTCGTCGCGTCTGGGCTGTGCCTGCAACCACACACATCTTGGAGATTATTCTTACTGGAGTAAATTCATTATTTGAGATAATAAGCTTTCAAATCTTGCCAAAATATTCAGGTGCCACAAAACTGACCAAGTACCTTTAAAGCTGAAGCCATGAAAAAACAACAGTTGTGTATTTGGGGCGATTTTCCCCATTTATTACCAACGCTTTTAGGGCAAACTACCAGAAAGAAAAACAAGTTTAGAAACGCAAATTCTGCGTAAAGACACCAAAACCCACCACACTTGCGTCCTGTTTTCCTGGGCTGGGTGGATTCCAAACCCCCATGAGGGGGCAGCTCCGCACAGGGCTGTCTGACGAGCATCCGAGATGGAAACAGGCTCCCAAAACCACCCAAACTGAGCAGAAAGTGGCCAGATTCACTCGGTGGCAGCCGCTGGAGACCACGGGGACTCACTCATAGCCGTGGCCGAGGGATACAGGAGATCCAGCCACGCGTGTACACGAAGGGGAGTGATAAACCTCGTGTCTGATGTTTTTAAATAGCAGAGAAATACACCATACTACAGAAAACTCCGAATTATTTCACTTGTGTGAAGCTTCTCCCTGACCCCACGCTCTCACCTCAGCTCTCCGCTGTTTCTACCTCTTATTTTCCCTGCCGGAATCAGCTCCCTCGGTAAAGCGGATTTAAATTTGGCATTTAATGAAGTAGCAAAACAATCAAGTTTGATGCAGCCTTACTAAAGCCGAAGGTTTGTATAACCCCAGCTCTGCTCGCTCACGCCGGCAAACGCCTATTGGTAAATCTGGCAAATCCAGGGACGCGGCGGCTGCAGCTCGTACAAGATTTACTCAATTCAAAGCAGCTCATCCCCAGCTTTACGTCACCTTCTCTCCAGTGACACCCCCAAGAGAGACATTACTGTCCCCAGAATACCAGAAAATAAGCTGTGCCTCGGAAGTCATGCACTTACGGGAACAAGAGTAAAAATTTAGGATAATTACCTGAAATCGAGAGTTGACCCTTCGAGGTGTTCGGTTCTTCTTCACCAGCTGAACCCTCTGACCTTCATTTTCGAAGCTACTATTGAAAGAAAGATCTGCAAGGAAAAGAAGTGCGCGTTAATTCAGAATTACAGCCAAAAAACAGCGCCGATTTGTATCCTTTGCCTTTTCGCTCTCCAGATTTCTGGTTTTATTTCTAAGAAACAACACGTATGAGTCAGAAACCCAGGAACCCTTGACGATGAGAAGCATCGCAACGCGCATGTGGGCGGGTGAAGGGAGCCAAGACAACGGTCCAGACCATCGTCTTTTAAATTTAAAATATTTAAATACACTGAAAAAATTCACGTGTACTGAAAAAAAATGATTTAATTTGAGCTATCCAACCCAATACACCTCTTTTGGAGTGCTCCAACAAGCACGGGTCCACTGCCTTGTGCTAAGCCTTCCCCAAACAAGAAAAAGTAACCTGCAGATTACTCAAAAAAGCCCTTTCCAGCCCAAAAAGTCCTTTAAGGCGGTTCCAAGACCTGGGTTTAACCCAACACCTGGGACTGTGCCCAGCTTCGGGCTCCTCAAAGCAGCTTCTTCTCAAACCCACCTGTGGCCCCAAGGCAAGAGCAGCAGTTGCTCCTGCTCCGGCTTTTCACGGAAATTACCTAAAAACGCACCAAAAATGAGATTACAACTCCCAACGTGAAGACAGTTGCTGGGAAGATGACCATAACCACAACCAACACCTTTTTAACATCGCTTGTGCTCAGGAAACACCCACCAGAGCCACCCCACCATACAGTAGAGCCAATAAACACATTAAAATATTGAAGAAAAAAAAAATCTTTAATTTCATTTTTGGGGGCAGGACATGGGAGATGCGACTTTTTCCCCCCCACCTCAACAAAAGGAATCTGCCACATAACAACGCGTACAAGGCTCAAGAGCCCGAAGAAGGACCGGCTCAGCAGCTCCGATTAATTTTAGGCTTTGCCTAAAAAAATAAAATAAATAAATGGAGCTAAAGCAAACCCAGACTCCACTGCCCCCGGGCAAGAAATCCCGAGGGCTGGAAGCGGTGTCTGGAGGTCTCCTGCTCACCTTCAAACAGGTTGCTCTAGGCTTTGTCACACCACGGCAATTACCGCCAGGTTTTAATTAAGATTTCAGTGCGGGTTTTTCAGAGGTTAAGCTGCTCTTAACGCTCGCGCTGGCTCTTTACTCCCGGTTTGGCTTCCCAGCGAATCCCACCCCAGAGGAAGGCGGCCACCGAAGCAGCTCCGAGGATAAAACACATACCAAACCCTGCAGCGAGGTTAACGAGCTCGTTACAGGCTCACACCTCCACTGCTTCTCCGGCAGCTCCCCGCGGGCAGGTAAATCCACCCAAAACACCCAGCGGCGCCACGTGCTTCCGCCTCCCGACGTCTTCTGCTACGCCTCGTGGTCCATTCTGCCCACTTTTGGTTCTTTTTAGTGATTACAACCCTAAAACCCCCTAATTCTGTGAGCATCGCTCTGTTACAAGTATCGCCATTAACAGACCTGCTCCGCGAATGCCACAAATGACCATTTTATCACTTACCCGATAGCACAAACCAGATTAAATCTCAAACGTGGGTAGGTTTTTTCTTGCAAATACTATTTTTTTTTTTTTTTTTTGCCAGCTAGCGAAAGCCACAGCCTCAAACAGATGCAGAAGGGACTTGTTTTCATCTCTGGTTCCCAATAATTAAACTCAGGAGCTTGGTGGAAGAGGCCATTTGCTTAAAACACTTTTTTTTTTTTTTAAGAACATAATTTACCTTCCGCGTGTTCGGTGGCTGTTATATTTCCTTTGGGGAGGAAAAAAGGAATAACTGCAAAGAGTGACTCTTCCTTCGGCAGCAGAATTCACAGGTTTCCTACAAACACTCCCATAGCAAAGTATTGAAAAAAAATAAATAAGAAAAAAAAAAATCAATATTTTCAGTCTTCTAAAAATCAACATGATTTGACCACAACAGCGCCAGTAATTTAAGTTTTCAGACTTTTTAAAAGACGTTCTCCCCAGTATCCTCTGCAGATAAGACCTCCAAGAACAGCACTTACACTAGGAAGACCCCAGACCACGATTTAAAAGGGTGGGTTTTTCACCCATTTTTGCTGTTTCCCTCCCCCCCATCAGGCTAAATCTGCACAAGCGGGTTCCATTTACAGGCTGTCAATCCCGGTAACTCCGAGGAAAAATGCTTCAACTCCGATTAATGCGTGAATTTAAGTCAAGACCTGAAGAGTACGGGGGGTAAGGGATGTCACAAAAACCCCCGAAACAGTGAAAATAAGGATTTTCCCCTAAAGAAAGGCTAAGGCCAAGAAAAAATACACGGCAGTACTGGCAGATGATTCACGTAGTATCTGAAAATAGAGTGACATTAACTCGAAAGGGTTGGCGCTTGTAACTTAATCGCTGTTAAATTAAAGTTTTCCCACAAATTCCCTTCTTCCACCAGATCCTTTTTTTTTTTTTTTTTAATACCGAATTAGCAAAATCCAGGGTATCGCACAAAACCGCCGGCCGCCTGCTCTTCAGAAAGAGGCGTTTGGATACCAAACATATCACAAAACTCGGCGTTTTTATGTTTGTTAAAGGAGAATGGCAGCCGCCTCGCAGCATCCCGGGATTTCAGGGGAGGGTTTCTCCCCCAGTAAAACCGACGACACGGCACAAACCTCTTAATTTCTGCAAGAGCGAAGACTAACGGCGTGCACCTAACGAGTTACACCGGAAAAATCCGACCGTATTTAATCACCTCCACGATCAACCAGCACACACAGAATTTTAAACTCAAAGCCTTAAGCATAAAGTCATTAACCTTAATCTTTAGAGCGTCACAGCTTTACTAAACATAATTATTTTACTGATGTTTTAAGGATTCTTTAATTTTCCACTAAAATTCACCTCTCAAGTCTCCCCCAAATTCTCCAGCAGCACGTTGGCTAATGAGGAACCCACTGATAATGGCCCTAGAAATTATTTAAGTGCTTCTCCTCACCTGGAATCCATTATTTTAAGGCAGTTTCGTTAGTATAAATCCGTTGAGGTCCCATCCCCGCTCCCGTAATGAGGAAGAGCATCTGGGAGAACGTGAGCCAGGACTCACCTCGCGCAGGAAAGAGCTTCAAACTCTTGCAGGAAAGCAAAAAACCCCTTGGTAGATACATCGAGGTGATAAATACTGTCGCAAAAAGGCAGATTTGGGTGTTGCCAAGGCTCGGTGCTCCCTCAGCTTTGGCTCCGCAGAGCGGGAGAGGTGTTGGGTCTCTCCCACCCATGTCCATTCTGGGAGGACCAGAATGTCCTCTCCTGTTTGTCCGAGCTCCACAGTCCCCCAAGACCTTTCATACTACTCAAGTTTGGGTCAACATCGGGAGATTCCCCATTTCAAGGTTTCTTCACTCCTGGAGCTTCCTGAACTTCTCTGGTCTCTGAACATAGAACCATGGAATGGTTTACGTTGGAAGGGATCTTAAAGACCCCCCCCGTGCCACCCCCTGCCCTGGGCAGGGACACCTCCCACCAGCCCAGGTTGCTCCAAGCCCCGGCCAACCTGGCCTTGAACCCCTCCAGGGATGGGGCAGCCACAGCTTCTCTGGGCAGCCTGGGCCAGGGGCTCACCGCCCTCACAGCCAAGAATTTCTTCCCCAGATCTCACCTAAATCTCCCTCTTCCAGTGTAAAACCCTTCCCCCTCGTCCCATGGCTCCCCTCCCTGATCCAGGTCCCTTCCCGGCTTTCCCCGGAGCCCCTTTAGGGACTGGAAGGGGCTCCGAGGTCTCCCCGGAGCCTTCTCTTCTCCAGGCTGAACCCCCCCAGCTCTCTCAGCCCGGCCCCACAGCAGAGGGGCTCCAGCCCTCCCAGCAGCTCCGGGGCCTCCTCCGGCCCCGCTCCCACAGCTCCGTGTCCTTCTGCTGTTGGTGCCCCAGGGCTGGAGGCAGCGCTGCAGGGGGGTCTTCCGCGAGCGGAGCAGAGGGGCAGGATCCCCCCCTCGCCCTGCTGCCCACGCTGCTGGGGATGCAGCCCAGGCTGCGGGGGGTTCTGGCCACCTTCTCCCCCACCAACACCCCCAAGTGCTTCTCCTCAGGGATGTTCTCCGGTCATTCTCTGCCCAGCCTGGATTTGGGCTTGGGATTGGCCTGACCCACGTGCAAGACCTTGCACTTGGCCTGGTTGGACCTCATGGGGCTGGCACAGGCCCACCTCCAGCCTGTCCGGGTCCCTCTGGATGGCGTCCCTTCCCTCAGGCGTGTCACAGCACCACACAGCTTGGTGTCATCATCAGACTTGCTGAGGGTGCACTCGATCCCACTGTCCATGTCGCTGACAAAGATGTTGAACAGCACCGGTCCCAGTACAGACTCCTGAGAACGTCACGTGTCGCCGGTCTCCATGTGGACATCGTGCCGTTGACCACAACTCTTTGAGCGTAACCATCCAACCAATTCCTTGTCCACCGAGTGGTCCATCCATCAAATCCACGTCTCTGCAATTTAGAGACCAGGATGTTGTATGGCACAGGATCAAAGGCTTTCCATAAGTCCAGGCAGATGATGTCAGCTGCTCTTCCCTTATCCACCGGTGCTGTAACGCCACCATAGAAGGCCACCAGATCACCAGGAAAGCTTCAAGAGAAGTGCTAAAAGCAAGAGATCCTCAAAAAGATGTTGTCTTCCAGCTAGTGCATCGCATCCAGACTGGAGACAGTCCTTTACCTCTCCACTTCGAGCTGCTTCTCCTTTTAACCAGCCGAATGATTGTCAGCTGAGCGGAGATCACCACCAAGAGATATCCCAGGCTTCAACATCTCGCCTCCGTGGGACAGACCAGCCCCGGCTCCATGCACAAGGCCACCCGACTCTGCACTTGCCAAAAAACAGACACCGAGAGCAGATATCTTGCCCAAACCACTTATTTTGTCTGGGGAACCTTATCTCCGTGGAGGCTGTTGGAGCAAATGAAGGCTGCACTCTGCAGGGTTTGTCCAGCTCCGGGACAAAAAGACAATTCAGTTGAAACCAGTCACAAGATTCAACATTTTCCAGGTGCTGGAGTTGGATTTTGCTCCACTCGAGCCACCACTAACACACAAGAGGTGTTCTACCAGAAAGATCCCCTGCTAGGATTTCAAAGTGGGTATAAGTTAGCATTAAAATCTCATTTTCCCAGCAAATCAGGTGGAAAAAACCCACCCGAAACAAGGCCAAAAGGGAGAACGGTCAGAACACGCATCCCAGAAAACACACATCGCAATTTGTGATCATCATCACAAAATAAATTCCAAGGTTGTGCTGGGTCCAAATCTTCGTGCCAGTACGGCAGTCGGCTGCAGGAAGCACCACGTTGTCTGTCAGTCACCGATTTCTTTGGGTAAGTGCCCTTTGATTTGTGTCTAGTCTTGCCTCCTCCCCCCCCCCCTTAAAAGTCATGAATTATATTCAAAGCTTTTTTTATTTTTTCTCCCTAACTTTACCACTCCTTTAACAACGCCCCGAGTTTGACACGCAAATGAGAAGCGGCGACCGAGCGACCCTTGATCCACGAGCCCATCCCAACACTGCAAACAAAGGAAAGGAAAATATCGAATTCGATCCAGGAGTCGAAGTTTGAAAGCTTCAGGACAAGACTGTTCACAGAGTTGCTGCTGAATTCATCCTGGATACCAAGTGAATGAGAAGAGTTGACTTCAAGGAAAAAGAAAACCCATTTTTGTTCAATACGCTGCTTTTTGCTCCTTTTTTTACACCACATCAATCAAGACACGGGCGTGCGCGGGCGCCATCCAATTGCACAACTCGAAAGCAGCCTCATCTCTCAATTTGCTTTCGAAAACCCCGTAAACACCAAACGAGAAGCGATGTGGAAGGAAATGGGAAGGATTTAACTAAAAACATCGCTGCTGCAGTCCAGGACGGCCGCTCTCACGTTAGTTTGCAGTCAGAGAAATCAAAAATAAGCACTTTTTGTACCAGATTCACCCAGATATCTGGATTTTCACGTCACCATCCAAAGCCAAGGGCAGCTGCAGACCCGGGCGCGATCCCGGGAGTGTTATTTTGATGATCCAAAGTCCAAGGTGGATATTGCTGGATATCGCTGGGTATTCAGCCTGGGCTGAAGCTGAGGGTAAGGCTTTTCCTTGGAAAAGCTACCAAAACAGCGGATAATAAAATAAAATAGGGAGTTATCAGTGGTTTTGGATACGGGGCAAAGTTTTCCTCCTCTTAATCCTAATCTCAGACTCCTCCCGCGTCCAGAGCTTTGTCAGACACCAGCATTAAACACTTTTTAAGCACTTAAATAAATCTGTTCCCGGATGAAGCCGTAACAGGAGCAAACTCGCACCAAAGTGTGCCAATAATTTCTGTTCTATAATACTCAGGCCTGCGTAATATGGAATCGCTGCCAAAAAAAAAAAAAGCCAGTCGCGCTCCAGGCAATACTCCAGTGCCAGCCCAAAATACCAGTCAGACTTTTAATTTGAGGGCAAAAGCCGCAATTTTCTACAGCAGGAGAACCTTAATACCTCCGCAAGAGTTGCTCTATTTTAAAGCAAGAAAACCTAGAGAAAAAAAATCAGTGGCTTTAACAAAACCAACGTGAAACGGAGACAAACGTGATCACATTATTTGCTCATCATATTCTGATTATTTAAGGGATTTCTGATATTTAAGGGAGGGAAGGAGACGGATGAGTGATATCCCACAACCGGTCAGAGGTGAAGTTAAAACTGTTGTTAAAACCCGGCGAATCCATCTCAAAACATCAATGGTTTTGGGCCTACAGGCAAGGTAGGAGGCGATTACAGATGAAATAACAGGTATTTTAGTCCACATCAGGCACATATAGGTATCCAATACGCCATACAAGGCAAACCCAGTATATGAAACCAACTTAAAATAGCGGGAAACATCTTATCACGTAAATAGACATTTTCAGACAGTACTTTGCTTACGTTTCTCCTGCTTTCGGCACTCCATAGTTTCCCCTACAGGTAAAGTCCTATTTGAATCTGCACATTACCTAGCCCCGGTATCAGATTTTCCCCGCTTTTCCTGCCCGCTACGTCCAAATATTTGAAGTTTTTTTGCAAAAGCAGAGACAAATTTCTCATTCTTTAGACAAACAGAGCAAACTTCACCCCCTCCTGCGTGGCAGAAGCTTAATTTAGAATTAATAATATAGATTTAATTGAGAGTAAACTGCTTAAACGTGCTAGGTAGGAGATTTAATTCAGGTCACCCACCAGCTTACACGCTGCAAGCACATATTAGCGCTCCGGAGCCTGGAAAGAGTTTTCCAACAAGACCAATTCAGCCTCAAATCCTTTAATTAGCGGCAAGAGAAGCGGAGTATCCAGCTACAATTAAGCCACAGGGATGGAATAAAGTTACCGGGTGTTTCCCAGCTGGGAGCTGCAGGTTGACGAGGTTTTACCGTGAGAATTAAGCAGTTTGTAACCAAAAAGGGTTTGTGCCCCCCAAAATTGTCCTCCCTCAACCCAAATCAGATGCTGCCTCCTTCCAAGCATCCTCAATCTTTAATTTGTTTTAATATTGCTGCTACCAAAAGGCTCAGAAAACAGCAAAAAGTTTATCTAAGATCAACTCAGGGCCCCGAGCAATCAGCCTCAGATCTTCAAAGCACGTGAGACTCAACCGCAAAGTGGGAAGTTGTAAATATATCTTAAAAAAACCTGCCGATGAACGAGCAAAGAAATTAAAAAGCGAAGCCAACGCACCTCAAACGTGGAGTTTCGGTCTCCTCCGAGCAGCTCAGGGCACCCAGAGTCCCCCATGCGTTCCCATTTTAAGGGTGTTTACGCCAGCAGCACCCAACCTCGGCGATGAGCTTCAAGCCAGAACGGGGCCACGGGGCGTTCCAAAGCCACCCAAAAGCAGCTCGACTCCTCCCACGCTCCCAAAAACCGCTGTTTTATCCCACGTTACAGTCACACCACACCTCGGAGCCGCAGTCGGACTCACAGCACGAGGCTCAGAGCCTGAACCGAGCCAAGTCTTTCCTTTCACGGATTAAAGCAGCCAAAACAAAGCCGTGAAAGGAAAACCAGAGGCAAACACTCACAAGGATTGTGTCAAAAAAAGCAGAGAGGTGGTTCTATATTCAAATTTCCGTCTGGTCAAGCGACTCACGGTCTAACCCATCCCAGAAGTGAGCAGTTTCCTCTCTCTGAACTGCAGACACGGCCTTGAAAGACCTGAAAATCACAAGTTTAGAAAGTATTTGCAGCTGCTGGTTTTGTTATTAGAACAAGGCTGACAGGGAGCCGTTAGAGGAGCGGGACATTCTCCTCCCTCCCTCCCTCGGAGCGCTCACCCACCACCAGGAGCTATCTTTAGCCCAAAGCCACAGCCAGAAAAAACAACTTTTAATCCATTAATTGATAATTTGGTAGCGAGGATTCTCCACAGAGTCAAACATATGAAGCCACCACATTTTATAAACCACGTAAAAATTAATTTAAGAGTTTACAGTCACTGTTTATCCAGGAGGGACGACATTTCATTCGGCGAGAGGCTGCGGTGCGGTAGCAGGAGCGACGCCCCGATCAGTCGGGCGACGGAAGATGGAGAACAAGGTTTTACTCCCAACTTCACTAAAATGGGAGCGAGCGACTTGGCGGAGAAGAAAACCCAGTGATCCGCTTCGGGGTCAGCGCGCCCCAAGCAGGAGTTACAAGAGCTGGGCCAAGCTCCTCGCTAATTAAACAGGGATTTTTAGAAAGTCGTCAGGCTAAAGAGCAACCCAAACTCACTTGTAAATCACTTCGTGGCCGAGAATAAAATAAACTTTCCCCGGCGAGGCGGGGAAGGATGCGTCCTCCTGGGTACACTGAGAGTTGCAGGAAGATTAGTCGGCGCTGAGATGTTCCTGCTAATCCTCACCACGCAGTGAGTGAGTTGTTTCAGCCTAAATTAGCTCGTCAGAGCTGAGTGCTCATCCGAGTTGTCGGACCTCAGGTGAGGTCAGAGAACTCGGACATCGCGTGGCAAAAGCCCTGAGCTCACATTAATTGTGCTGAAGAGCACCAAAACCTCCCCAAGATCTCAACCCCAGGTTCTTCAGGTCTTGGTTCAACCACAACTACCCCTCCACGGACTGCTCTGACCTTCCGGGAATATTCCAGGGTGGAAAAGCGAGGTGGTTTTGGGTTCATAAAGCAGTTTCGTAACGGCGCGGAACAAGTCAACGGGCTTCTGAGGAGCCACCCGATGGGTGAGAAAGGCCATCGCCACCCCGGGGGATGGGAGATAGGGAGGGAGGAGAAGCAGAAGCGGCCGCACGGGAGCACGTCAGACATCTACCACCACATCTCCAGTAAAAAACAGAGTGACCCTCCACACTTCCAAAACATGCTCAGCAACGCTAATTATTCAAAATAATTAAAGACCCCAGTCTTAACTCAGGACTTATTGTAAATCACTGCCTGCTCATCTTTTCTCCACCATTAAAAATTGCGTCTTGTCTCTTTTCTGGATGTTTTCTGGGGTTTTTTTTTCCCTACAATCAGCCAGATCACTCATCCCTTTTCCTACTCTGCTTTTCAAAACACAGAGGTGCAGAGATGGATCTTCCTCCTCCACAAGCCACTCCGCATTCTTACCTTGAGTCTCTTAATAAATCATTAATCCACGGAGGGGTTATCAACCTCCTTGAGCTTCGTTTTAAGACGAAATAGTTAAACCTAAGCTCCTGAAGGATGCCTCAACACATCTCATCAATAACCGGGCTTAAAACAAACAACTAAAAGACAATTTCCTTCTCAAAAAAGCACATTTTAGACTCCAAACCTTTCAGCATCAGCCTTGCAATAACAACTACGCCGTGCTGCGGCTGAATTCCTGTCCCTCTTCAGCCCCCGTCCGTAGATCCTGAGGCCACAACTGCTCGGCATCGCATTTTTCCGGCGCTATCAATAGTCCGCAAGAACACGGGGCTCCCGAATCGCTGCCTTTCCTGGGGAAACTGAACTGGAAGCCGAGGGAAGAAAGGACAAGCCAAGGTCAGGCCAAAAATAGCCGATAAGAAAAAAGAAAAGAAGAGAAAGGAGGAGAAAAAGGGGTTTAAAATGTGAAAAACGCAGTGCCTTCAGCTGGTTAAGTCTGTCCTGAGATGTAGAAAAAAAAACATATTAAAACAAGGCAGGTAGTTAAATGAGTTAAAAGCAAAGCTGCCAGGCGCAGAAGAGGTGGATATTAAATCACAACTAATACCTAGAAGTCATTCTGGGTCCCATTAAGAGCAGTATCTCTCAAGAAAACACCTATTTTACTAACCCTTACGCAGCTGCACAGCTCTAAAAATGAAGATATCCCCCAAAAAACCGCTCCAAACCCCCTGCGTGGCAACGACACATCCCTCTCGGACACTTGGACCTTAAAAAGGGCATCAGAGGACACCAAAACGCTCTGAAAAATTCACCTTTTTACTCCTCCAAACAGTTGGAATTTTTCCCCGCTCGGCGATCAGCAGCTCCGCAAACAAACACCCGTCAACAGGCACAAGGTCAGGCCCATCTGTACATACGGCGCCTCCGACCCACCAGCAGGAATAAGCCACAATCTTGTTTTTCTTGTAACCCGATACGGTTTTTACAGGGAATTCTTCTGTCCGGAGCAGCATCCAGGCCTCGATACAGGCAGGGAGAAGCGGTAAAAGGCTCTTCCCTCTCTTTATTCTACAAACCGTGCTCAGAGATGTCTTAGGTTATCAGTTTAGACGTTCAATTTTGCTGGCTGATAATAACCTTGTATTTATTTATTTTTTTAATCCTTTTTCACTCTTTATCCTCCTTTTCCCCACCCCACACCAATGACTCCGGTGTTCTGAAGCAGAAAGCACCACCTCACAAATGGAAAATAAAAGAAAGATTCAACTCTGTCATCCTGCGGAGCAGCACCACACCTTTCCCCTTTGCTTTTCCCCCCGGGGGGGAACTAGATCACACCCAAATTAATTCTAATTACACCCCAATTCAGTAGGAAAACACCACGCCGGGGGTTTGGAACAGCATAAAGTTGGGAATTGTCTCCTTAGATCCATCAAAAATAACAGCGATGTTTAGTTTTGAGCCAGTAGCAAGGCTCAAACCATATTTTTTAGCGTTCATCCCTTTTTTTCCGCCCCCATCACCGAATTACTCCTGAGCTCCCCAAAGCAGAGCAAGACGATGAGTATCGAATCCCTCGCCCGCTGAAAAAAAAAAAAAAAAGAAAAAAATCAACGTACAAACTGAAAATAAACAGCCACAAACATCTCGGGTAACCTTTGGACCAGCGATTTGCACTCTAATCTCGTCCTCCCCCCATCGGTATTAAACTCTGGACTCCGAGAAGCCACTCTGCCGACGCTCGGCAACGTAATAAAGATGCAGTTTGGCTGCTCCTACCGTAAAAACTAAAGATATTTGGCTCAGGGCGCAGAGGGTTTGAAATCTGACTACCAGGATGTTCCCCCCACTGTTATTCCAGTAGATAAATACGAGCATTTTATCACCCAAATCTTGCAAACGGGGAAATACCTACCTGGACAGGAATGAAAAACACTTTATAAAAGCAAATATAACACAATCCGAGATATTAATTTACAGTGACGGTGATTTTCCTGCTGGCAAAGAACCCCCCTCTGGCACTGAAACCTTTAATTTCGGTATCAGCTTTGGTGGAATGACTATTCCTTGTACTAAATTTAAGAAAATTACCACCAACAGCCCTCTCTGCATTCCCCGCCCCCCCCCACCCGTTAGAAGGGGATGAGACATTGGGAAGAGCCATGAGCGTGAGGACTCAAAGGATTAGGTCAAGTGATTTAAAAACAAGCGATTTAAATGGATTTCTTCCCGTTTTCTTCCGTTAAGCAGAAAATCAGCACCTACTCGGCAGATTCCAGAGTCGTTCCAGCCTTTCAAGTCCAGAGGAGCTGGGGAAAACCTCGCTTGAGACACTGAGCTCGCTCCAAACACCGCGGCTGGGCTCTCTAAATGGCATTTATTACAGTTTCCCCTTCCAAAAAAAGCTAATTAAATATAATTTGAGTACAAATCTCAGCCCCTACCACGCTGCACTGCATATACGTACAGGTAATTAATGAGGAGATACCAGGAGCAGCACAAATTCCTACTTTTGAGGCAGAATTTGGTTTTCAATTTCACATGAGCAGCACATCGAGGTTCCAGATCCCCGTTATGGCGTAGTCTCCAAACTGGGAGGAACTGGTCGTTCGACTGATCCCCACTGGACGGCAGCGAAGACAATTTTCCGTGAGAGGACGAGACACACAAGCTCATCACTTGCTTTTAAACATGGCCGTTTTCAACCCTAATCAGCAATTCCACAAGAGGAATTTTCACTTTAAACCTAAAATCTTGATTCTTTAAAAAAAAAAAGCAAGGTTCTACATACAAACTATGATGTTTTTAAGGATTTTTGCCAGCAGGAAGAGGAAGAAAGAGAGGTTTTGTAAGGAGACTAATTCAACTTGTAGCCTGATGTCTCAGCTGGCTGCAACATTGGGATGTTTTCGAAGCGGAATTGCTGCGAATTTCATCATAACGCTCCGAGGTTTGGCTCCGCAGGATCCAAACTCACCCTTCTCCGCAACCGCCTTTCCCTGAAGCCATCGGAATAACCGGATCAACCAGCCCGGCAAAGGATTTCCAAAGCTGGGATGCTGCTAGCGAAGAGATTTCCCCCACCGATCCGGCACCTAGCTCGTTAAAAAAAAGGAACCACGGCAAGTAATTTAGTGTTTTGTATAGGTTTTGTGATGATAATCAAGACCTGCCAGTAAAAAAAAAAAACAACACAACAAAAACTCCTATAAATTATGCTCCTTTCTAATTATCCTCTTCCGAAACAAGAGGTTTTATGCAGAAGACGAAGAATGACTGTTTTCAGGTAGTTTAGGGAAAATAAAAGGAGGTGCGCTGAGCTTGGGAAAGCTGGACCTGCGAGGACAAAGAGTCTCAGAGAACTTATTTATTATCAGTTTTCAGAAAATACGATCTTTTTGGAGTATTTCCTATTCGATCCAGCCCCGCTCGCAGCCGCTCTCAATTCCCAGGGTTTCAGTCACTGCCACTCTGCCCAGAGAAAAAACTTCCTGCCCCAAGGATATTATTTTTAAGGGTTATTCCCCTCACTTTAATACCTCTTCAGCTTGTCAAATTAGCATAAAGAGGGCAACTGGGTGATTAAGAACCATCTCATGACTTTCCAAGAAGGAAGATGCTTCAGGAACGTGGATTGGTTCGTCCTGTTTAACATTTTAACTGCGCTACGCGTTTCCTGTAAAAAAATGTCGACTAAAAAAAAAAAAGGAGCTATGCAACCCAAAAGACTAAAAATTTGAGCGACACCTACTCAGCCTGGCTGAGTTTTCGTCCCTGCATTTAATTTAAACAACGTAAACCCTCAGTTTTTCACTCTAATTGAAAATACAGCTCATGAGACGATGAATATTCGGAAGAAAAAGGGATTTTGCGGTAAGGGTAGTCCCAGGGGAAACGTCTCCGTGCTGAGACCTTCTGAGCAGATGGGAGGGGTTAAGCCAAGGATGACTCCAAAAACCTCCCCTGGAACCCACCAGGAGACCCTGGAAGAAGATCTGTGGCCATCGGATCACATCCCTGCTCCGGCTGTAGTGGCCAGGAAGGGGGAATAAGAATTTACAGCAACAGAAATTACAGAAAAAGAAATTACGAATACACGCTTATTTTAAGCCACTTAAGCTTATTTTCCTGGTGTGACAGAGCCCACAGGTGCTCTGGAAGAACCACCAGACATCAAAAGGGTCCATACTTTGGGGGTGGGGGGAGCCGAGGAAGGAGGAACACTCCAAAGTTGACCAGTAACCACCAACCGAGGATCTTTCCCATAAATCAAGATCCCTGCCACGCAGAGACGGGTTTTCCCCATGCTCCTACGCACCCTCGTCACCTCCTTTTTCTACAAAAGTGAACAGCATAAACCCAAAACGAGGTGAAAAACCAAACTTTCTCCTCCCTTGTCTGAAAAAAGCCGCAATTATTCATCCCGCCGTGGTGCCGCCCGGCTGCCCCACTCCTCTCCCAGCCCAAAACAACCCCCCAGCACGGGATGAAAAAAATCAAAATATAATTCCCCACGTGGCTACACGAGTGTTTTTGAGGAAGAGGGAAAACAGCACATTACCACAAAAAAAAAACCCAAACAACTACGGAGCAAAAGGAGATGCTTTAGACCAGGAAACACCCTTCGGAATGCAAAGTTCCTCCCCCCATCCCAGGAGGAATGGCCCGAGTTATCCAGCGATAACCTTTGTCGACACCAACAGCCGGCGCGGATTTGCTGGGGAGCAGGCAGAATCGTCTTACGCTGGGGTGAAATTACCTAATTCCACTAAAATTAAGTATTTTTAGGGTTCAACTGATCTTACCTAAAGTTGAGATCTACCCAAAGACAAACAGTTACGCTCGTGACTCCAGCAAACAGAAAAGGATAAAACGCGACGCTTGTTCTGCACCACTTCCACTTCTTTTTAACCCAAAACTCACCCAAAACTCCAGTCACCTGCAAACTCCTTCCCCGGGGAGCTCCGGCTCCGGCCAAGTCTTGGGGTGGGAACATACCCAAGCACCACCATCTGCCATCTGAGCATCTCTATAAACACAGTTTTTATTAAAAAAAATAAATCAAACTGCACATTCCTGAGCCAAACGTTGGATCCTTTCGCTCACCCTGTAGAAAAGAAGCTGCAAAAGCACCTCAAATATTCCATTTTTTTCGCCCTCTAGAAACCACAGGGTCCTTCCTACTTCTTCGCTCTCATTACCAGGAATTTTTACATCTCGAAGATCGGCTGCTACTGGAAGAAACCAGCGGCAAACGTTTTGACAGGCCGCGAGATTACAGCTCGTCACATAGTTCATTTATTGCAATTCATCTCCTATAATTCATTTATTATAAATTTAAGGACTATTCTTCAAATAATCCCAAACGAGCTGATCATTCCAAGTGTGCCACAAACCTCTGGGATGAAAACAACTCAGAAAAGCTCAAATTTAAGTTTCAAACGTTATTTTAATTAGCAGGTATGACATAATTTAAATTTCCAAGCTTGTTTTTCTTTCGTATCTTGGCTGTTAGAGCCAACGTGCTGACAGACAATAATTAACTTAAGCCGACACGATACTGTAAAGGACTATTTAATTGCTGAAGTACCCAGGTTTGTTTAAACATATAATTGCTTAATTACGCGTGTATTCATTTAACATTATTCAGATTTTTTTAAGTGCGCCGCTCATCACATAAGCAAGGCAAAAACCTGACCCATAAATCTCAAATTTTAATTGAATTCAGCATCCATTCAAACAAAACACAAACTGCTTCGTTAGCCCTGCTCTGCACCCATCTGACCCCCTCACAGCCACGAAGCCTAATTATCCATCAGTGCTAACGAGGACCCGCACGACTGAGGCCCAACTGTATGCTTTATAAGTCAAACAAACCAATTTTTAAGTCAGGTGAAGACAGTTTTGCTCCAAAAACCCACTCCCAGAAGTCGCACGGTGAGTTCACATCAGTCCGCTCCGAATAAAATCCAACGTATTTTAATTGTCCTTCTGCTAATCACCAACTCTGCCAGATTTATATATATTTTTTGATAACCCCGAGACGTGCCACACACCAGCCACCTCTAGATGTGGGTAGAAAACCACCCAACAATTCAATAATTTGACGAGATCTCAGGTTTTAGCTGATTTATCACAGGGAAACCCACGAGCATCTCACACCACGCCTGGATAATCGGTTAAAATATTATGGAAAAAGGCAAAGTAATTTGCAATCGGGGAACGCAGACCTGTCTCCGGGAATCCTTATTTCACTCAAGGACCACATTCACTTTCCAGGCTCCGACACCCCTTTCCTTCCCACCAGACACCAGGTTTTGGGGCATTTCGTCTTAAAAGCAGCAATTTTTTTACCTTGCAGGTTTGATATTGTCACTACAGGAACGCTCCTGACCTGCATTAGAACTTGAACAGCCTAATTAGGCTTGAAATACGCTATAACAACAACTTAATTGAACAAAAAAATCAGCGTTTGGGCTAAGCCCTGAGTAACGAAGGCCCCAAAACCCGCGTGTCCTCGGCTCCCTCCCTTTCCTAAATTACGATTTTATTTTCCCCCCCCCCCTTCGGAAAGCAACAAGCCAACATTAAACCCCTCAAATTTTAAACCGATTCACGATTTCCCATTTTCAGGCTATCACTTACAGAGTTTCTGGTTTCAGGATGTTTGCCCAAGTCCTCGCCGCTACCCAACAGTTCCTGTTTTTGGTTGGTTTTACATATATTTATTTATTTATTTTTTTTAAAGCTGTTTTATGTTTCTCTGGATCAGCGCCATCTCCCTCCTCCTTCGGCCTTCACCTCCCAGCGAGAGTCAGGGCAGGGCTTTCCCCAGCCTTTTGAAAAAGTTAAAATTAGTAACTCTCCTCCTGCTCGCAGTTAACGAGAGGCGACACCGACACAAGCAGTTAACGAAGGGACAAGGTTCTCCCCGCAAAAATACAAGTAATGGTAACGAAGCTGCTTCCTCACATTAAAATAGAGATTAAAAAAAAAAGCAAAGAGGCAAATTTTGCTCCTCAAACACATGCCGGCGCTTCCCAAACACTTCAGTCTCAATAATTTTGGATAAAAACTCCTGATTTTCCTCAAGTTCCAGATGAAGGCAACGCACAGCATAAAGTTCCTGCAGAAGAAGCTCAAAAATATCACAGAAGAGGGATGAAACGTGCCTAAAAGGAAGAGTTTTGGGTCTCTGTGGGTTTGGGTTCTCCTCCCCCAGTTCCCAACTGGGAATTTTAGTCTCACTTGGAGGATTCTGCATCCTTCCTGCATCCCGACACCTTTCCCTTGATGCTCGACGCTGTCTCTGGATGCATACGGAAAACTTCTTGTCCCGTCGGAGCTTTCCCCATGGGGATACATCCGTCGTAAGGCAGGAGACACAAATTTAGACACTGCAAGTTTGTGGTGCGTCAAAAAATGCTCTTAATCCTTTGCATCATCAAAGCAGAGAGAAACGCCAACGCTGGTTTTTTTTGCCACTTTTCCCAAATACCACCAAAATTCCCAGAGAAATGGCAGCAGAAAACAAGCCCCTGTCCTGAAATTTAACTTTCGACCTAAAACGACCTTTGGGTAATCTCTGCAAACCGTTATTTAAATGAATATTAAGCCTTCTGGCATTATTTAATAAAAATTAAAGGTTACAGAGCGCTTGCTCAGAACGAAAACCAGAGGTGTTTTTTTATTATGAACCAACCCCAAAACATCCCAACTCGCTCGACGGGAGCTTCGGCAGCACAAGCGGCGTGCGGTAAGACGGTGATAAAGCCTTTATGTCGCTGATCTGATACGGCAGGAATTCAATTGTGTGTGAGTACAGCAAAATTCCAGTCTTTTTTCCAATCGCTGTGAATTATCTGTAGCTCAGTTCTGGAAGATCTAGTGCAAGGCGATGACTCCTCCATTGCTGGATGACAACCAGGTTTCCTCAATCTTGGCTAAAGAAAGTTATTTTGATTTTCTGCTATGAAATAACCAGGATTCGAAGCAGCTGGGGGATTTATCCCGCATCCAGGAGCTGCCTGCGCTGGGATTCCCTGGCTCCGCCGGGCAGTTTCCCCTCTCGCATCCGCTCTGCGGAGCCGCTCTTTGAATCACGCTAATCCTCACCAAAAAAAACCCCAGTAACGCTGCCAATATTTCTCTAAAAGCTTTCGGATTTAGATATTAGAGAGCTTTAAAACACCTATTATTCGATTACACCCCCCAAAACCCCTACCAATTCCCTTGTAAGCTTAGAGAGACTTCGCTTTCCTCCTTTTCCTAGCATGAAAGCTCAAAAAACAGAATAAAATCGGGACTCAAAGCCTTCCTCCCGGGCTGCCAGGGACAGATTTCTTCCCTGCTCACAGCTTTGGCCAAAGCTGAGACACGATTCATCCTAAAATTGAAGGCAGACGGTGCGTGAAGAGCCAGGAGGTGACACAAACCCCTCTTAACAGCCCTCATCGGTCAGTTTTCCTTCCCCGTGCACGTTGACATCCCTCATCCACTGCTTTCCGGGGGGATGTGGGCTTTGGTGAACCCCCCTCAAGCGAACGGGGCCGGTGATCCACCCGCTGGCACCTCCCCAAAGGAGATCCCGTCCTGTTCTCCTGCCCCTTCTATATTTAGGACACTTGCAACAACCCCGCCGCTTCAACGAGGAGGAAATATTATTTTACAAAACATCACCCTTACAAACAGGAAAATTACACGGCCAGAACGTGCCTCTATCTGCCCCGTCCACTGCCACATCCAGGGAACGTTGATGTTAAGTGTTAACACTGTCTCAAATCCCACAGATTTCACCCCTTTTTTCTTCTCAGCAGAGTACTCAGGATTTCGCGTGGGGTTACGGTAAAATATCTTCCTGCAAATAAATGGTTTACATTCCTGAACTCGGTCCAGACACTGTTTGCCAGTAGATAATTACCAGACTATAAAGTTTACTTTGGAGAAATTGTTCCAAAATATCAAGAAATGGTAACGAGGGGCGTTTGATTACGTAAATTCGATTACAGCTCCCCTTGACCAAAACGTAGAAGACCGAAAATAACTTAAGAAGTAATCAGGAGCACGGGAGCGACCAGCAGGTCGTTTGCCGGGGTGAGATCGATTCCTACCTGCGCCGCTCTCCGACCGAAGCACAATCCCCGTTTCCTCTTAAAACGGAAACGGGATTTACGCTAACGATGGCTCTGCCGCTCGCGGTAATTTAGCTAATGGCTGGTCACCTCCACCGCAGTCACACTCAGTATCATCAGATAATGCAGCAACAACAACAACAGTTATTCAGCTTCAAGTAATTAACGTAGTTGGAGGGGAATAAAATAATCAGGAAAGTCGTGTTTTACTACTTTTAAATGAGTAATCCCGTCCCCTGCCAAGGCGCAGAGATTAGAGGCCGTGTGGGAACAGCCGGCCTCGTGCGGGTGTTTTCCCCTGGTACCTGGCATTTATTTACAGTCGCTATCACGGTTCCTCGAGTTCAGGTGTGAGGAATTCAAATATTTCCTTTTCCCCCGTGTTTTATCACACGGAGGGGCCCTCGTGTAACACCAGAGAACAGCTGAGGGCGACTTTTAACTCCCACGACCTTAAGTTGAATACTAGGCCCTCGTAGTGACATAAACTCGATTTACATTAACCTCTACAAACACTTATATTAGCAATGATCTCAGCGAAGATTAATTACTTACACAGTAAAGTTACAGCAACGTTTTAAGCATTTGCAAGGTTGAAATCATCAATATTTTGGTTGCCCAAAGCAGTTTGCTTTGTTTTCTTACCTAAACTTTGCCATGAGAAGCTTTGACAGAGCTTAAATACAGCACTTAAGCTTGACCTGGAGCCGCCACGCCACAAACAGGTAAAACCAAAACTTCGTAAAACTACGAGTGTTTTAAATCACTAAAGTGACCCCAAAATTGTGACGGACGATGCAAATATGAAAACCAGAAGCCAATAATCCAAGCTCGGCAAAGCAGCGGCACCTCACATAACCGGGGGGTCCCTCTGCAAAGCTACCAGGCAATGCAAATTCGTTACCGACTTAATTACCAGTGGAATTCCTTACGTTACAACATACATCCCTACGAGTGATGGTGCTGCCTGTATTTATTCTTAAAACCTCGCTGTGAACTGTTGGATGGCGTACAGGGTACGTACCCAAGGAGTAACGGGGCTTTGAAGAGTTTTCTTGGGAAAACTTCTGCCGAAGAAAGTGGGGAAGCTTTAACATTATTAGGAGTAAAAAACCTATCTGTAGGTTTTTTTAAGTTTGAAAAGCATCGAGGAAAACGGAAGCCAGCTGAGTAAAACTGGAGGGGGGATAAGGATGGGCGCCTTAATAAAGGTGAGAGCAGCTTGAGTTTAAAACGAACAGACTTTTACTCCCTGCTGTTAATTAGTCGTGTAAAGCTGTACATCTCTTACGGCCAAACATGCATACGAAGCAAGCACAGTCTTCACTTTCACGCCAGCGGCTAATTACCGCATTAAACGAGCGTAGGAACCAAGTGTCGGTGCGAACCGACATCCCAACAGCTTGAAGAGGCCTTGTTCCCCCGGGATATCACCCACAATACCCTCCGGGAAAGAGCAGTCGCTCCCCGGCTTCCAACAGCACCCAGATTTCCCCCTTTCCCACCCAAATACCACAGGAGAGCGGCTCGAGAGTCCTCCCCTCTCCCTGAGCTCAGCCCTCCGGCTCTATAATTTCCAAACAACTCCTACAAAAGTAGAAAACAACCTGGGGAAAAAGGGGCAGTTTAGCTTGAAAATTCAACTCGAAAACGTAAAGAAAGCCCCCGGCCATGCGAGGGGAAGGCCGGGCGAGAGAACTGCCCTGTTAGAAAGCTTAGAAGTGGCCCAAGGAGCGGTTGAAGGACCAACAGGGAGCGGGTGTTATGGCGGGGGAGCAGCTCGGTACCTCAGGGCTGCCCGGGAAAGCACCGCCAGCCCAATCCCCGCCCAAGGGCACCGGGCCGGCGGGGACACAGGCCCAGCCCGGCTCCGATCGCTCTCGCTGTTCGTCCCCCGCCTCACCTCAGCCGCCGGGCCTGGCTGCAGGGCGGGGGCGGGCGGCCTAGGCCTAACGGCGCGGCGGCGGGAGGGCCCCCCCCACTCCCCTCGCTGCGCCCGGGGCCGGTCCTCCCCCAGCCCGGCGGGGGTCTCGCCGGTGAAGGGCGAGGCGAGGGAAAGGCGGAGGCGGCGTGACTCACCCCGGGCCGCGGGGCCGGGCCTGGCCGCTGCCTCCGCGCAGGAGCCGCCGCTTCCTCCTCCCGTCCGCCGACAAAATGGCGGCGGCAGGAAGTGCCCCCGCGCCGCCCCGCCCCACCGCACGCACTCTGCGTACCGGCCCCGCCAACGGCGTAACCCGCCTCGCACCGGGCCTACGACAACGGCGCAACTCACATCCCACCCACCCCCCCCCCCCGCCTCTAACCCCCAACCTACGCCAACGGCGTAGCGGGGAGGGGGCGCCGCCGCTCCCACCTTCCCCCGTACGCAAACGCCGCAGCGCCGCGCCGGCCTTACGCGAGCAGCGTAACCCGGAGAGCGCAGGCGGGAGGGCGCTCTCCGCTCCCTTCCGCGGACCGAGCGACTCCCCCGGCGCCTCCCCGTTCCCCCCCGACCCCCACCGCTCCCCTCCGTCCGCCGCCGCTCCATACCGGCCGTGGGTCCGCCCTTCACCCCGCTTCACTCAGCCGGGCCGGCCTTTGCGCAAAGTGCGTACGGCGCGCCGAACCTCGCGCAGCGGCCTACGCAGCCGGCGCGTGACCGCCGCTACGCCAACCCCGCACCGCCCCCCCTCTCCCCCCAATGCCTCAACTTACGCCGTTTGCGCAGCAGGCCCCAAACCTTCCGCGCCCGCAGTTTACGTAGGCCTCCCCTGACGCAGCGGCCGCATTACGCAATGCGGGTTACGCCGGCAGGGCGACGTAAAAGGCGTTGGTGAATCGCGGCCCCCTCTTTCCCTCAGACGAACCCCTCGCCCCGGCCCCACCACCGCTCCCCGTTCACCGGCCCGGTTCTTACCTGAAGCGGCGGCAGCGGGAGGGGGCCAAGCCGGCCCGGGCGAGCCGTCCTCCCGCCGGGGCCGGGGGGAACCTGAGGGCTGGTGGAATCCCGGAGCGGCGGCGGGGGGAGGAGGAGGGAAGGGGGGAGGGGGAAGGCGGCCGGGGGGAAGGGGGGGGGAACCGGGCACCGAGGGGCAACGGGGTCCGGTCAGCGGCGCCGCACTGACCTCACCGCGCTGCGCCTGACGTCACGGCGCAGCCGGCTCCGCCCACCCGCTGCTGCTGCCGGCGGCGGCGGCGACGGGGGCAGCGCGCGGCGTGACGTCACGGGGTGAGAGGAGGGAGCGCGGGGGGGTCCCGGGGGTGCAACGCACCGGGGGGGTCCCGGGAGGAGTCGCGGGGGGGGCGCGTTCCTGGGGTGCGATGCATGGGCGGGGAAGGGGCACGGGGGGGGTGGTCCTCGGGTGCAACGCACCGCGGGGGGGGGCAAACCGGAGGGGTCCCGTGGTGCAACGCACCGGGGGCGGGCAATGCACGGCGGGGGGTCCCGGGTGCGATGCGGGGGGGCGAACGGGGGGTGATTTGGGGTGCAATGCATGGGGGGGGAAGAGGGGGGGGCATACGGGAGGCCCCGGGGTGCAATGTACCGGGGGGGGGGGGGGGGGGGCACTGCGTGGGGCGGGGGGGGTCCCTGGGGGGCAACGTGTAACGCACGGAGGGGGGACAACACCGTGGGGGGGGCCCCTGGGGGGAGGGATTGCACCGGGGGTGGGCAAAGGCGGCGGGGGGGGGGACGGGGGGGGTGCACTGGGGGCAACAGGACACCGGGGGGGGGGGCAGTGCACAAGAGGGTGCACGGGGGGGGGGGTGCGGGGGGTGTCGGGGTTCACTGACGGGCATGGGGGGTGCAGCGCGCGGTGTGACATCACACGGGGGGGGGGGGGTCACCACACCGGGGAGGGGGACGCACGCAGGGTGTCCGTGTGCCCCCCCCCCCCCCCCAATATCACCCACCTCTGTGCCGAGGGGGGGGCTGAGACCGGGGCAGGGCTCGGTGCATGAATGAGCAGCCGCCCGCCGCAGGGGGGCAGTTGCGGGGGGGCGGGGGGGGCCGCATTACAATCATTCTATTTTTTTATAGCCTCGAAAATCTGCCTTTAGGGGGGTGTTTTGCGGGGGGGGGGGACGACAAAAAAAAAGGCGATTTTGGTAAAAAACGCCCAGGATTTTACTCCAACCTCACCAAATCATCGCTTCCCTGGGTTTTTTGGGGGTGAATCCGTTAGAAAATGGGTCTGGAGCCAGAGGAGGGGGCCAGGACCTGCAAATTTTGCTGGAAAAGGGTTTTTTTTTCTTTTTAGGGAAAAAGTAACCATTTTCTTCACCCCGAGCGAAGCCCCGCGCAACCAACCACCTCGTTTTTCGAGATCATCGAGCTTAATTAGCAAATTACCCACAGCAAATTCTCACCTGGGAACGGAGGGAGATGAAAATAAATGCATTTCCCAAGAGGAAAAATTCCATTTTTGGGGGGGAAAGAAGCAAAAAAATGTGCCTAAACTGAAGATTTTCGGCGAGGGAAGGAGGGGGGGGCGGGGGGGGAAGGTTATCGCTGCGCTTAAAACCCAACGAGCCGCCGGGGTGGAATTGATAGATTTTATTATTTTTCCAAACCTCAGCTCTTTTTTTTTTTTTTTTGTGGTTTTTTTTTTTTCCTTTTTCTTTCTAAAATTGCCCCAAAAAACATGTCCCTCCCCCCCCCCCCCCCCCGCCCCAGCAGCCGGCGGGTTTCTTGGGGAAGGTACGATCCTGCGCTCTTCGTCCTATAACAAAAAAAAGAATTGGCAAGAAAATGATGAAAAAAAAATTAATTTTAACGAGACTGGGGAGGGGGGGAGGGGAGGGAAGGCGGGGGGCTGCTCCTGAACCCAACTTAATTAAACCCCAAACTGGCCAAATTCGGGCGCTGCGCTCAAAAAAAAAAATAATCATCAAAATAATAATAATAAATCAAAAAAATTATGGATTATACCATCACCTTCACAAATATTCACAGTTATTCCGGCTGCGGCTCCTCAGCCGCCGGCGGAGCTTCTCTCTCCTCCTCTTCCTCCTCCTTTTTGCCTGCCCAACCCTCAGTTTCATTTTGGGGTGAAACCACCGGTTTTGGTGGATTTTCGGGAAGCGCGGACGGCTCTTCTGGAGCTTCCGATGGCGCCGCTTCCGCCGTCACCTCCGATGTCACCTCCGATGTCGTCACCTCCTCCGCTTCCAGCTCGTCGTCTTGCAGGAACGGGGGCATCAGCAGCGGTTTGGGGGGATCTTGTTCTCCCAGATTTTTAAGAAATTCCTCAGGTTTGGCAAAATCTTCGGGAATTTCCGCCGGTTCCGTAGTTTCTCCCATTCCTCCTTCGTTTTCTCCAGTGGTTTCGACGGCGGCGGTTTCGGCAGTTGCTTCTCCGGCGCCGTCTCCGCCTTCCAAAGCTTCGTCCACATCCTGATCCGTGATTTCATCCGTGAAAGGATCTTCTCCCTACGGAAAAAAGATGGGAAAAAGACAAAAAATAAGAAAGTCAGGGAATTTTGGCCGTGAAAAGAGGTTTTTGGCAACCGAAAAATCGCCTTGATGACAGACGAGTTTTAAAATGGTGGAAAAGTCAAAATATTATTGTTAAAATAATAATCCATCGTGGAAAATCCCAAAGCGGGAGAAGAATCCCGGGATAAAAAAAATCAACAATAAACGATCCCACGCCGGGAAGGAGTGGAAAAAAAAAAAAAAAATCCATTAAAAACACCCAAAAAGCTCCGGCATCGCGGTGTCACCGCGGGAACCTGCCGGCGTTAGCGGCTCCTCGCCCGGGGAGGAATTTGGGTTTAAAAACACCAACAAAAAGAGACGATTAAAATCCAGAATTCCAGCCGGATTCCCCTCCCCGCCTTGGGAAGAGCGGCGACGCTTCCAGTTTTTCATCTCGATTTTATTTTAATTTTTATTTTTCGGGAGACGGAGGAATCCAGACGCGGTCGTAACCTCGCAGCTCTCTCCTAGCAGGAAGGGGGGTTGGGGGGGGACACCAAAACCCTCCAGATTTGGGTTTTTTTTTTTTGTTTGGGTTGGGTTTGGGTTTTTTTTTATTATTTTGGGGGGGGGGGTTTATGGTTTTTTGGTTGGATTTTTGACCTCGTTACCTTTATTCAGGCCGACGGCAGATCCCAGCACCGCTCCCCCCTCGCCTTTCCGGAGCTACGAGGTGGGGGCTGAGCGCGTGGAGGGTCAAAGTCCAGGGATGGGGTGGGGGGGGGACGGACACGGGGGGTCGCTGCCCTCTAACCCTGACCTTGCCAGAGAGGAGATGCCCCACACACACCCCCTGCTGCCATCGAAAATTCCCTTTTTTTTTTTTTAGTTTGTTTTTTCCCCTATTTCCCCCCCCGCTTTACGGCTCACCACGCCACGGCGGCGCTGGGGGAAGGGGAGGACGGAGGGCGGCATGCCGACGACGGGCACAAACCTCGCCTGAAATCTGATCGACCGCGGCGGGGCGAGGTTTTAGTCAAGTGGAAAAAATTAAAAAAGAAAAAAAAAAAAACAAAACCCAAATTTGGGTTTGTGGGTTTTTTTTTTTTTACCCCCAGCTCCCCACCCCGGAGTTTAATGCCTCCATCAGGAATTCAGCCCAGGTTTGGCTGCCTCCGCGCGAGAAGATCCATGCAGATGGAGGAGAAACCTCAACGTTCATCTTCTCCGAAGGATCCCGCCCTACGGAGGTGACGGGAGAGACAATCGATACGGGGTTCTACCTCGCGATCTGGACCCCAACGTCCGTTATCGCCGGTAAAAACTCTACCGGGGCAGGGGGATTTGTGAAGTCCACTCGTGGTGGAGACTGTCACGGCTTCCCTTGGGAAGGGCGAGGTGTCCCGCCATCGTCCCTCCGAGGAGGAATCGTTAAGGCCGATGGGTCAAAGCAAATGATGCGGCCAAGTCTTGATTTAATTAACGGCCCTGCGGCTCCGGGCCCTTCCTTTCTGGGGGAAGGTTTGCCGAGAACGTTTTTATGGCGAGGCGGCTCTTGGCATTACCTGGAATCCTCAGATTTTCCTCCACCCCTTTTCAGTCTGGTTTTGCACCTGGGAATGATACGGAGACGGTGCTGGGATGGAGCCGAAGTTCTCCTCCTGCCGATGGACAAAGGTCGGGTGCCCGGGGCGAGTCATTTAGATCTGCCGGCAGTTTTGATACCGTTGATGATGAGGAGATGTGGACGTGCCTGCGGACCCTGGCAGGGGTAGACGGAGTTGCACTTGAGTGGTTCCAGTCTTTTTTTTTTTTTGTGGGGGGGGAAGGGGTGTTATTTTTTTTGTTTGTTTGTTTTAATAAAAAAAAATAGTCTCCGAGAGATGCCAGAGGTTTGCACCTCCTCGGCCCCGAGGGCTCTCTCTGTTCTCCTGTGGGGCACCGCAGGGTTTTTTTATCTCCCCCTCCTGTTCAACGTGCACCGGAGGCCGGTTTAAGGAGAGAGACGGCCATCCTGCGCCGACAAACTCTCTCTCAAAAAAAACAAAAAAAAAAAAAAAAAAAAAAGTCTCTTTTTCACCGGACCCGGAGGGCGGAGTCGCAGTTTTTACGGGTTTGGTTTTATTTATTTTTTTTGTGCGCTAGATTTTAGCAAAGACCGGGCATGATGAGAGCCAGCTCAGTCCGGGTTTAGCCCAAAAATAAAACCATGACGCCGGCGGGACCAGGGGAACCATCTGCTCCCCCCCGTGGGGGGTGTGGGGTGTGTGTGGGCATCTGCCTGCCCTTGTCTGCCAGGTTCGCAAAACAAGGGATTCTCCTGCCGGATCCTGGGCCGCTCCCGGATTTCCGGGGAACGAGCAAGTAGCCAAAAGCGCTTCTTTTCATCTTCGCCTGGCGGAGGAGGTTGCGACCTTTCCTCTCTCTCTCTCTCTCTCGGATGCGGACCTCGCCCGTTAAACCCCGTTTATCGCGAGGGTAATTCCCGCACGGAGCGGCCGAACCCCCCACACTCTGAAGAACCGCGTTTGCTTTTCCGGACTTCTTTTCTTTAATTCCGAACGCTGGGTTTTTTGGGGGCTTAAAACGAACCCTACCCCTGACCTCTCCTGGTGTTCCGTCTCGGCTCTGAAGATCGGCTGCCACTTCCCAAGGGAAGAGGAGGGAAAATAAAGCGGGGTGGGGGGAGGCTAATGAGGGGTTTTTTTTCAGCTGGGAATTGGGTGATTTGGTTGCGCTGCCGGGAACGCCGCAGAGCCCGGCTCATTAGAGAGGGTCAAAATTCCCCCCCCAGCCCTAGTGCAGGGTTAACGGGTGGGCGAAGAGCCGGCCACGTCGGAATTTAATCCCGACGGGACGCAAACGGCGGCTTCACGACCCCTGTGCTGGGGGGAACCCCGTGTGTCCCCCCGCAAAGGCCACAGCTCGAGGGGTGGCTTTGGGGAACCGGAGTTCCTTTGGCTATTTTGGTTTCTTTAATTACGTTTCCGTTTTGGACGGTTTCATAATTGATCTACACGCGCCTGGGAATGACAGTAAGTAGAGTCTGCGAGTTAAATAAAATAATAAAAAAAAAAAACAAAAACAAAAAAAAAAAAAAACAAAAAACAAAAAACAAAAAACACGAGAAGTGGTAAACCGCCTACAGAGAAAAGAAACCAAAGATTTAAGAGATAAAAAGGCAACGGAGCGGAACCTACGCTTCTCCCCAGCGTACGCAGCGAGGCGTCCCGTCACCGACACGGCGAGACGCGGCTCCGTGCTGCTCCGGGAACTCGGCAGGAGTTGCCGACTCTCTCGTTCACTCACCTTGAGGTATTTTTCCAGCATCTTTACGATGTGTTTGTTATTCAGGACGCTCTTGGCCACGTGTAAGCTGGTCTTTTTGAACTGCTCCGCGGCCATCTGCAAAGGAACCGACCATCAGTGGGTCCAACCGGGGAAGAGTTCGAACGAGGAGTTTGCTTTGAGGGTTTCTATTCCCTCCTCCTCCGCTGGGCTTGGGAAGCCCGATCCCAAAAACCAGCGCAAGAAGCGGATGCAAGGGAGCACTCGCATCTCTTCCGTTAACACGAGTCCTGGAGAAAGACGCGCTTTGGCACCAGCAGCAGGAACATCCCCCAAACCCCACGAGATCGTGTCCGGGACAGCGACGGCCACGTCAAACACTCAAAAGACAGAGGAGACGACGACCACCCCGCGGCTCATCCCGTCTCCAACGAGCCCCTCTCCAGGCCTGGCCCGGTTTAGACATTGATTACATCTCATCTATGAATTCCCCAAGCAGTTTTTCATTTTAATCTCTAGCAAATTTAGAAAGAGGAAGTGTTCAGCCTGCACATTTGCACAGTACACCTGGACAACGTACCCTGCTCAACCCCCAGCACAAAAGAAAAGGCCAAATTTCCCTTTTAGTATCACTTTTTCTATTCACCTCCCCATTTCTCATAATTCCCCGGTCATCGGCTTCATCTCTTGTGCGATGCAAGACCATCCGAGAAGGTTGTGGGGTTTTTTTTATAGATAAACCTGGAGCGCCTGGATCGACATCCCCCGGCCCCGGCAGAGCTGAAACGCTCCCGTCGGGACGCCAGCGGGGTTTGCTCACCCTGCGGTTTCTGTTGTGATCGGCCGATCGCAGGTGCCTCTGCAGAAGGTGGTTCTGTGCGGGAATCAGCATGTCGCACGCCATGCAGTGAGCCGCCTCGATCTTCTTGAAGAAGTGTTCCTGGCCGATACCTACAGCGCCGACGAGAAATCCCAAATGAATGAGATGTTCGGACACTTCACGTTGCCTTCCCACCCCCTCTAACGACCCCGTGTCACTGCCAACACGCTAATTGCGCACCCAAACTTCCCGTTTCTGCTTTCAAAGACAAAAAAACCAGAGTTATTCGGCTCTAAAAAGCAGTACCCAAGCGTAGGAGGAAGAAAGATGGGGATAACAGCCCAAGGTACACAGCAATCGACTTACCCGAGGCTGTTTTCCTCCCCAAACCAGCCTCCCTCTCCAAAAATCTATTTAAATAAAGGTGGAAGGGACAAGTCGCACTTCCCCCAGCTCTGGGTTCGTTCCTCCTCTCTACTTCTTGCACACTCGCTTCATCTCCGGATGCAGAACGGCCACTTACCCTTAAAAGGATCCGGTTTCTGTTTTGTGCCCTCTTTCTCCGTCAGCTCCTGGCGTCGCTTCTCGATTTTCTTATTCCTGTTGACGATGTACTCCTGGAGGGAAGGGACAAAATTCAGCCTCCACCTCACCACGCACCGAGACGGTCGAGCGGATCCAAAGGGAAACAAGCTCTCCGGAGAAAAACCCCAGGGTCGGTGAATTCACCAGACAAGGCGGGTGTTTTCCCCTCCCCGCTCCCTGTCGTTTTGACCAGAGGAAGAGCCGGAAAGATCCAAATGGGAGCCAGACAGAAGCCCGCTCCCGTATCACCATCAGATTCCTTGTGGGAGACCCCAAATCCTTGAAAAACACCCCCAAAAAGCAACCACTGCTCATTCAGAAGGTAGAACGCCCCAGTCTTTATCTCGCCTTCCTCAGGTCTAGATGTGTAGATGGCAAAGACCGTCACTGGAATAATGATTTCTGGGTTTTCTGTTCAAATTCATCCAATTAATTTTCCCTTCCAACGTGAAAATCCGTGAGAAATTGTGTCACGCGAAGTGATGTCATCGGGCGATGCATTAACAAGCAGTGACGCGAGCTAACCGAGCCGGGGGCTGTACGCGGAGGAATCCGTAACCCCTTTCCAGTCCCTAGCCAAGCCTGGGCACCCCAAATTAAGCCGGGGCACCCCCGCGCGGATGCAGGGAAGGGCAGAGCCAACGCAGGCAAGCCGCCTACCTGCAGGAACTCCACCGTTTTATCCGGGAGTTTGGTACCGATGTATCGCAAAGTCTCTTTGTGAAACTTGCTCTGAAGGTGTTTCTGGATTTCCTCTTCCTCAAAACTGCGGAACTTGCAGACGGAACAGGCAAACTGGATTCTAAACAGAGCAACCGTGTCGCAAATGAGGAACAAGCTCAGCTTAACTAACGAGAACATCACGAAGATCGCGACCGTTACTGCCCCCGTTGTAGTTTTCCACTTCCTAGTTTTTTCCACCCCACACAATTTCACTTTGGACTTTTACAATCCCTGTAGAACCTGCACGAATTAAAAAAAAAAAATCTCAAAAAAATTTACGCTACGGGAGTGGAGGCTACACGGGTTTAAAAGCAACTGGGGAAATTCCTAGGGCAGGAGGTGAATCGGCAATCTTTGATACGGTAAAACTCTCTCCGCTGTGGGAAAGGCCCGAGATACAGAAACGCTGGTGCCGCCTGCGCTGCGCAGTCTGTCTTTACATCTCTTATTGTATTATTTTAAAAGCAAGGCTGCACATATCAGCCACTTAAAACACCCTTCTGAATTTGTAACTCTACGCTGAGCTGTGTATTAAACACCACGCGATTCTCCCGGTCTTAAAACAGTCGTTAAACACACAACAAGGGGGGAAGAAGAAGCGCTGCCATCAGAATGCAGAGTCCCAGAATACGACCCCCCAGCAGATTTCTCCCGCATTTGCGCAGAGGAATATCCACTATTATTCCCCGAAGTGCTGGGAAGGGACTGGCGAATCGCTTTCCTGACCTGTCCATAGCACGATCGCGCATCCGATCCCTTCTCCGCTGCTTCTCCCTCTTCTTTTTCACCTCCTCGTCATCATCTTCACAGCCATCTCCAGATGCTAAAGGAGGAAAAAAACAGAAATAAAGTCAGAACCGTCGTGCTCGCAATCACCCACTTTGCTGGCCGAGGTGTTTTGGGACCCAAATCCCTTGGTTTTCTCTTTACTCTCAGCTTGGGGAAGTCACAACTTGTTTCGGTCTCTGGAAGTTCTCCCTCTCCCAAACCAGCTTCCGACCGTGGGGAAGCGGCAGCTTCTTTCCAAGGTCTCCAGCGGTTACTGTAAACCCCAAACCCTCCTCTCCTCCCGCTCCCTGAACTTCCCACAGCAGCTCAAAGTCTGTTAGCGGCAAGAGCGGAAAGAATTCCGACTTCTACGCTGCCGCAGAGACGCCCCTCCGTCTCCCTTCCTTGGGAGGAGCTGCTGCTGCTCCCCAAAGTCTCATTTTCTCCCCTGTATTTTTCCACAAGGCTGAAAAAGCTCCTCAAGAAGGTTAAACTACCAAAGACAGCAGAGACGCTAGCGGTGTTCTGCTTCCTCGGGACCGTTTTGGGTATAATCCTCGTGCTGCCTTCCCAATAATTCTTTGATAATTATGGGAAAATTCCTTGATAATTACTGGGAAAGCGAAAAAGAACTAACGATTCAGCTGACCTCATCTCTGCAGCGTTTCGGGGTACAAAGCTCCGAGTCAGAGGTATATCAGCCTCACCGAACTCAGGCAAAAATTCACCCGTTAACCTTTTCAGGTAAAGGAGCCCCGGAGCCCAGACCCCGGGCATCAGAAGGAGGCTTAAAGAGAATTTTAACATCCAGCGACACCTCAGTTTTAATCCTGAAAACAACCCAAAAGCAGCAACAAAACTCCTCCACGTGGTTTTCCCCACGCCACTCCAGCGCAGGAGGCTCAACGTGCTGGGGGCTGACGTGTCTTCACCAAAAAAGTACAATCCCAAACAAACGGCAGTGGTTTCAGCTACTTTAGACCATACGGTTTTTAAATTAGTCTTCTAATATACCTTGATACATTCCCATCTGTTTGAAAAAAATAAGTAAATCAGGGTTTAGCCCAGTGACTGAAGCCTCTGCTGAAAATCGTTTAGTTTATGGTATTTTTGCTCTGCCCTGTTGCCGGGATGGGCACGTCTTCGCCGCCGTCCTCCCAACAAGGCAGGAAGATAAATTAATATCCAATATCCCTTCACACAGACGGCAAATGTCGAAGAAATGAAACCGTTTTGGTACTCTCCTGCTAACCAGCACGGCGCCTCTGTGCCACGATGGGCAGCGCCACAGCCCGGGACTGGTTTAGTGGTGGCAGCAGGAGCTGCATCAGCTTTTGAGCCCCCCAAAAATGAAGTTCTCGGGAGCGCAGATGGATTCCGAGTAGGATTAGGCCAGGACTGCGTGAGGGGGGGGGTAACACCCCACCTTCCTCCGCCAAATCGCCCCAAACTCCTGGAAAAGAGAAACACAAGAAGACGCTGGTGTTATTTAGGGAGATTTGGAGGTTTCAGTCCACCCAGCCAGACCGCGGAGCGGGCGAAGGGTTGTGCTATTTGGGGATTAACTGTCTATTTTTATAAACGTTTATGAAATCATGTCGTTTTCCATAGATCACTTCTCACGATCAACATTTAAATCCTCGGCAGCTGAGTCGCCGCTTCGAGGAACACCAAAGGTGACAGGCGAGACAAACGGCAATGACCCCCATCCAACCCCTGGAAAACCAACCGCCCAGGAAAGAGATCAACCACTAATTGGCATTTAGCCCTAACGAGCCTCGCCAGCAGCAGAAGTACGGGCGCGGGATCCCAACCTTTCCGCTACAAGCGCTTTTCAGGCACCTCAGTGCAAGCGAACCTGCCTGTGATCCCCGCTGAAGGGCACGGGGGAATTATGAGGAGCAAATACTTTCACAATAAATGGGCTCAAAACGCTGTTTCTGGGCAATTTTACATATTCTGACTCTCAGCACGGTCAAAAGAGCAGAGGAAATTGCTCAAGCGCTTAAATATTCCCACATTTGCCACAAAGACGGATAAAAAAATAAGTTACTTACACCTTTGTCAGCTTCATCTCCTGATTTTTCCTCTCCGTCGCCCTCATCTGCTGCACAAAAGAAAAAGCATTTAGCTGGTGTCGGGGGGGGGAACGGGGGCGTCTTTTCTCCCACTTAACACTCCAAGGGGCCCTTAATAAATCACCAAATACTGCGATAACGCCTCAAAACTCCAGTGAAAATGGCAGATGGCTCACTGGTTTCCCTTTGCCCGTCAGCGTCTGCTGCAAACTCTGTCCTGACTCTCTCAACGCTCACCTCGGGCATTAAATTTTGTCCCACGAAACACACAGAATATAAAGCCTGTGCACTCGAAGGAGTATTACAAAAACGCTGACGACTGAAAAAATAACACAGCTTCGAAACGTAACAGCTGTCAGTCAAGCTGAGAGATGAAACACTGGGAAAACGGGGAAAAGGGTCAATATTAGTGAGGGAAGACGGCTCGTACCGTTCTCGGTGTCGTCTCCTTCGCTGTCGGTCTTGGCCTGTTTGCTGTCAGGCTCGTCGCCGCTTTGCGACTGTTTGCGTTTGCGTCCTCCTCCCTCGCTGTCCGATCGCCCGCCCGAACGGTTTCGGAAACCTCTTCTCTTGGGCTAAAGCAGGAAGACATCAGTTGTATCCATCAACTCGAGGCACCAAAAAAGCTTAAAAAAATCAAATTATTCCATCCATCTGCTGCATCGTCTCAAAAAGTTTAAATTCTCGTGATCCTGCAGACTGGTTTTTGGCGATAAAAGGATTTTATAGCTGGGTTAGAGCCACTAGAGAGCGGATTTGGGATGAGAGAAGCATTCAGAGCTCTATTTTATGTGCAAATGGGTATATACAAGCTTGGTGACACCCTGCTCTACCCAAATTTAAATTATTCTGTGGTGGAAGCAACGGGAACGAAGACGGGTGTTCCTCCATACAGCCAAACAATGAAGCCTACCCACCGCGGCAAGCAAAAAAAAGCCATTTTCACAAGAAAAAACCCCCGACAGTGAGGACTTACCATGAGCGTGTTCGTGTGCCAGGGCACCGTACCCATCCTGTCTCTGTTCCGTTGCCTCCCCATTCCGTACGGCATATTCCCATACCGTCCCATTCCCATGCCCGACATCCCCATCATGCCATAGTCATAGTCTCCGTAGTCACCGTAATCCCCGTAGTCGCCGTAATCCCCGTAGTCGCCGTAATCGCCATAATCGCCGTAGTCACCGTAATCGCCGTAGTCGCCGTAATCGGGAACGAGGGCTTGGGAAAAGAGGGATGGGAGCCTGTTGGATCCGGCCCCCCCCATCCCGCGCCCACCCATGTAGTTCAACTCGTTCCAACGAGCCGAGAGGCGCTCGGAGCTGGAGGAGGGCATGAAGTGGTCGGCGCGGTTGAAAGCGTTCAGACGCCCACGGTTCTGAACGCGGTTTTGAGCCCGGCCTCGCACGAGGCCGTAGTTGTTGCCTCGGTTGCGCGATTGATCCCGGCGGCCGTCGAACTGGCTGCCGAAGGAATCGTTGCGATCGGTTCCGACTTCTCCGTAATCGTAGCCGGATCGGTACATGTCGCGGTCGTTCATGGAAGACCTCGAGTCGTAGGATTCGAAAGATTCAAATCTGAACGAGCTGCGCAGGAAGAGACACCGGTCAGCAGTTAAATAACATCCCCGCGCATCATACAGGCGTTTGCAGCCATTTTTATCACAATCTGAGTGGTTTCGGCCAGAAAAATGGGAGAAAAAGATTTTTAAACCCATCACTTTCTGTATCCCGCTCCACCTTTTCCTAAATTTCCGAGAAAATAAATAACTACCGAAGAACTGTGGTTTTCTGCACGATTATGTGACCGGAAATTCTTCAGAGATGTCAAACCTTACGAACTCTACAGCACTAAACCACTCTTGTTTTGCCAGTGGAAAAGCAGATCCCAAAAGCTTCCCCAGGTAAAAAAGCTGCTTCTCGTTGCCTCTACGCTGCGCCTCCGGGCGTGAGTTAACGCAGACAAACCCCCCAGCATCTTGTCAGCAAGCACCAAATGGAATTAAAAAAAAAAAAGGCAAAACTTCACAGATTCGGTAACTCTTGCCAAGATCCGTATTATTATTTTAGCAGCAAAACACGCCGCGATATGAAACTCTCCGGACTCGCAGAATTTAACCCAGCGGGATTAGAAAACCACCGTAATTACTGGAAAGCCGCGAGGAAAAAGGGACGCGGAGGGGAAAAAAATAACTTTAAGGAATCTAAAAACTAGAAACAAGAAAGCCTTTGGCAAAATCTAGGAACCGAATTGAGAACGGAAGCTGGTTTTGATGTGTACATCAAGTATGATATATTTACAAGATATCTCTCTCTATATATATATTTATACACACACATATCTGTATCTGTCCTGGTTTGAGGTAAAACAGAACCAATTTTCTGATTTGTAATTCTGGTTTTTAGCTGGGCCTCTTCTAACCGCCTAACGGCTGAAATTAACAGCACGTTGTTCTGAAACCGTTCACTCTCGGAACGACGAGACCTCATTATACCAAGGAAGGGTGCGCACAGAGGCTCTCGCTTAAGACTTATTGCTGGAACAACCAAGGTTGGCTAACGGCGCTGCTCGCCCCCATGGAGGGTGGGAAGCGGAGAAGCGCGGAGGGATCCCACCCGCAGGGAGGAGTGGACGGGACAGGTGACCCCGAACTGACCATCGGGGTATTCCATCCCATCTGCATCACGCTCCGTATAAAAGCCGAGGGATCAAAGCGGGGCTCTGGCTCGGTTTTAATTCAATGGCTGACGCCTGAGGAGGACCCTGTCTGTCTGTCTGCCTTTGATCCCGATCCCAGCATTCCTGACTCTAGTTCCAATCTGGGACTTTCCCTGGGTCTGCTGGTGACGCGATCATCATCCTGGGAGCTGGATACGGTTTGGTATATATTATACACTTTTTATTTTTAATTTTTATTATTCTATGATTATTTTCTTATTTATTATTATTTTCATTAAAGTAGTTTAGTTCTTTTTCCAAACTCGTAAACCTCCTTGTCTCTTCCTCTCCTCTCTGAGGAGCCGGGGGGGGGGGGGGGGGGCGGGCATCTGTCGTTCTGCTTGGCCAATCCGGCCAAAACCGCGACAGATTTATCAGCACCCAACACGGGGCCCCGACTGTGGCACTGCCAGAGCTCTGACAGATGGTCTGAGTGGTTTGAATTCCAGTTTACTCCGAGATTGATACAGACACCTCACCATCATGTCGTTGCTGAACAGATTATTGTATTGTCTCTTTGTAGGGACTGCTTTAAAGTTAATTGATCCGACAGTGCTTAGCTGGCCTTACGCCTTGTATTGCTTGCTTGCTCTTTCTGTCTGTACGCGGTGGTCCAAACGTGCTATTTTGCTGCTGTTTTTAATTGAGATCCAGGCTGTGATTGAACGTATAGCGTCTTCACCTTCGTTCCTGGGGCATTACGTAATGGATTCTGTTACAACTTACACTAATTATACTTTGAATTTTACCATGGACATGTTTACTGCGCCCTTTACTTCTTACGTCGAATGGTCCCCATCAGAGCCAGGAGAGGGATCTCCTTTGGGTATGGGGAATGACACTTGCGTTCCTGAAGTCATGCTTTTGGTGCCGATTTTCCTGCGTGAGTTGCAGGGGGGGTTTCTCTTTAAATCTTGGCGCAGTAGGTGGGTGTAGTACGATACGCACTGACACTACTCGAACCCCATCGGCACTGGTACAAGTTGCCCCAGTGACCAGAAGGAAAAAGAAGAGGTCAGTAAGTTCCTCTGCCCCTCGTGATAAAGACCAAGTAAAGCCAGACAGCAGGGGGAGGACTCTTCCGATGAAGATCGAGGAAAGCGTTCTTCTAAAGACGATAGGGGAGAGGCTCCTGCGTCAACCCAGGAGGAGGAATCAGATACCGAGGTGATCATTAAATCCTTCTCCATGAAGGATCCGCGAAAGATGAGAAAGGATCTTACCCGGAATGATGGTGAGACGCTTGTCTCCTGGCTGCTCCGATGCTGGGATAATGGGGCTGATAGCACGGAGTTAGCTGGTAGCGAAGCCAGGCAGTCAGGAAACCTGGCCAGAGAAGGCGGTATAGATAAAGCTCTTGGGAAAAAGTCATAGACTCTCAGTCTCTGGAGGCGACTCGTGTCAGCCGTAAAAGGCAGATATCTGTTTAAGGATGACATTGAATGCCGCCCGATTAAATGGACCGGCATAGAGAAAGGTATTAAGTACCCGAGAGAAATGGCTGTGATAGAGGTGATTTACGGTGAAAACGCCATAAACGCCATGTAGGCGAGCTACGTTGCGGAAGCTTGTACGGAGTGCACCACCAATGTATTCCCGTACCTTGTCGATGCTGATTCGGGGAGGAGCTGATGATGCGTCACTAACTGTAAATAAAGTGGCTAGCAGAATGCGACAGTATGAAAACAGTCTTTCTCGTCCCCTCACTGTAGCAGCTGTGGAAAGATTAACTGATAAAACTGAGAAAATGATTGAGAAAAATGAGAAACTGTTTGATAAACTACCTAGGATGGAGGAGAGATCTTATTCTTCCCCTGCGTGGACCCGTGTTGCAGCCATTAGGAGAAGATCCCCTCCTACGAGACCGACTCAGAGGAAACAGAACACACTACGAAATATCCTGCGGTTTTGCCTCTGTGACTATGGAGAGGACTTGAGTAAGTGGGATAAAAAAACCTACCTCGGCCCTACAGGCACGAGTGAGTGAGTTGCAAGGTAACACAGATAGAAGAACAAATTATTCCAGGAGGACTGCTGCTCCAGTCCGCAGGGGGCCGTTCTCCGCTCCAGGCAGAAACTCATCTACTAATTACAGACATCAGAGGTGCCCTGCCTCCAGCCAGGAGGAGGAGAGGGACAACAAGAGCTTATCGGATGGTGTGGATTCGATGGCCTGGCACATTAGAGCCACAAAACTACACAGCCGTTGTGGACATGGGTGCACAGTGCACCCTATGGCCATCGAATCATAAAGGGACAGGATCTGTGACTGTTTCTGGAGCGACAGGTGGGTCTCAAGAACTGACTGTACTGGGGGCTGAAGTGAGCCTGAGTGGGAATAAATGGGAGCAGCATCCCGTTATCACCGGTCCAGATGCCCCGTGCATCCTTGGCACAGACTTCCTCAAAAGAGGGTATTTCAAAGACCCGAAAGGGCGTCGATGGGCTTTTGGTAGAGCAGCTGTAGAGACTGAGGACGGTACACAGCTGTCTGCCTCACCCGGCCTTTCAGCTGACCCTTCGGTGGTGGGACTGCTGAAGGTTAAAGAACAGCAGGTGCCAACTGCTACCACCACAGCACATCGGCGACGGCATCGCACCGACCGAGACTCCCCGATTCCCATCCAGAACCCGATTTCGTCGGCTGGAGACCTGGGGAGCGATCGGCAAGACTCGCTCGCCCTTTAACAGCCCTGTATGGCCAGTGCGAAAGTCTGACGGAGGCTGGAGACTAACGGTAGACTATCGTGGCCCGAAGGAAGATGTGCTGGAACCGCGGTATGAACTGGAGTCCACGGCAGCCAAGTGGCGTGCTCCAGTTGACATCACTCACGCGTTTTTCTCTCTTCCTTTAGCAGCAGAATGCAGCCCACGGTTTGCTTTCACCCAGAGGGGCGTCTGGTACCCCTGGAACGGACTGCCCCAGGGGTGGAAGCACAGCCCTGCTATTTGCCGCGGGCCGATCCAGACCGCACTGCAGAAGGATGGAGCTCCAGGAGACCTGCGATACGTTGATGACATCGTTGTGTGGGGTAACACAGCAGAAGAAGTTTTCAAGAAAGGTAAAAAAATAACCGAGAGTCTTCTGAAAGCAGGTTTTGCCGTAAAAAGAGGTAAGGTCAAGGCACCTGCATGAGAGATCCAGTTCTTAGGAATTAAATGGCAAGATGGTGGTCACCAGATCCCAACGGATGTGACTAACAGAAGAACATCTATGTACCCACCTACTAACAAAAAGGAAACACAAGCCGCCCTCGGCGTTGCGGGTTTCTGGAGAACGTGTATTCCAGGCTCTAGTCAGATTGTGAAACCTCTCTGTGAAGTGACTCAAAAGAAAAATTAGTTTACGTGGGGTCCTGAGCAACGATGGGCCTTTGAGCAAATTAAACAGGAGACTGTGCGTGCAGTAGCCCTTGGACCAGTCCGAACGGGACAGGACATTAAAAATGTGCTCTACACCACAGCCGGGGACAGTGGCCCTACCTGGAGCCTCTGGCAGAAAGCACCAGGGGAGAGTCGAGGTCGACCCCTGGGATTCCGGAGTCGGGGATATAGAGGCTCCGAGGCCAACTGTACCCCAACCGAGAAAGAAATATTGGCAGCATCTGAAGGGGTCGGAGCTGCTTCAGAGGCAATCGGTACCGAAGCACAGCTCCTCCTGGCGCCCCATGACCAGTGCTGGGCTGGATGTTCGAGGGGAAACTTCCTTCTACTTGTCACGCCACCGATGCCACCTGGAGGACGCGGGTTGCCTTCATCACTCAACGAGCTCGAAGAGGAAACCCAAATCGTCCAGGGATCGTCGAAGTGATCACAAACCAGCCCAAAGGCAAAGACTTCACAAGGCCACCTGAGGAGGTGGCGACTCATGCTGAGGAGGCCCCACCATGTTAATGAACTCTCAGATAATGAGAAACAATGTGAAGCTAGAGTGATTAAAAGCCATTATTTTTTATGCGATTAAAGATTAAAAAAAAAAGAAGTGGACCGGTCACCTTTCCTGGTCTTCCATCCCCTCCCCTGTCCCGCCGCTGCCCTCCTTCGATAGCATATCCAGCCGCTGGTTGATTTTGGCAATGATGGAATCCGAGTTCTCGTTAGCCGAGGTCTCGGTGCCGTAGGAGGCGACGGGCATCGCGGCGCCCACGTCAGCATTCATGCTCAGATCCGAGGTTTTGGGGGTTTCCCAGCTGCTGGAAGTGGCAGCGGCGTAGTTGTAGGTGGCTGCTGTGTTAGCGGCGGTGGTTTGGGTGTTGTAATAGTCGTAGCCTTCATAGCCTGGAAGGAAAGGAAAACACAATGGATTTTAATACAATATCGTAAAGATGTGGGTAGCTGGAGGAAGAGTTTAGATGCGAATGGATCCTACAGGCAGGGCTGCAGCTGGGTTTTACCTCCTTTCAAGAAAAACAGTTTTCTTAAAGTGAGAAATATCAAAGGTTCTTGTTGCCTAACCCTAAAAGCATGAGGACTTTCTTCTTTTGGGTGGTTTTATCCGCAGAAACAGAGCGCTGCTGCTTGTATGTGCGATTTCAGAACAAGACCCTGAGCCACTTCTGTCGCACGGTCCCACTAAACGAGACGAGAAAACCCAACGCAGATGCGCTGCTGGGCACATCGCCATTATACCCATCAAAAAAGGACTGCGACAAAATAAATTAATCAGAAAATCAACGCAGGGAGTTGTATTCAGAGAGAACCTTGTGGCAAGATACCTTTCTGCTCCGCAGCGGCACAACAGCCGGCACAACGGGGTGCAAGTCCTCCACACGGCACCCAGGTTTTACAAAAAAGAGGAATAACAGAAGGAAAAAAACCCTTTATTTTCACCAATGACTTGAGCCGGGAGGTTTGAATCCACAGCCCAACACGCAGCCTTCAATTTTATATCGTGAGGACCAAAGAAATAGTATTTTATAACGGAATCTCGGGCTTTTGCTTCGGAATGCGTTAAGACCGGCTTAAAACAGCCAAACGGTCCAAGTCAAGGCCAATTAACTAATTGCTCCGAGAGGAAACGTTTATTAGCGAAAGCAAATCATGTCATATTGAGGAAGCGCCAGCTTGCACGTAGAGAACTGTATTTGCGTACCATCAAGCTGCCAAAAATTCAAGAGCAAACCTTGGGTTTTGAGGGGAAAACAACGTAATCTCATTAAAATCAATTTATTAATACACACATCTGGCTGTCCCAGATCAAACGAGAACTGGAGACGTAAAATAAATGAACTTTTCTCATCCGCGAGCTGATTTTTTCTGCTTTACGGAACAGATGGCTGCCAGTCAGCAGGCCAGAGCTGCTCCCTTGGCAAGAGCAAAAGCCGCAATCATGGAGCAAGGTAAAAATAAAGAAAAGAATTAGCGGTTTAAAAGCACGGAGTTGCGTATTTCACATGGAATTCCAAGCAGAGACAGCTTATGAGCAGGAAAACAGCTCTGCTCGCTGCAGCCAGCTCGAGAGACTGAGCAGGACACCCCGAAGCCCGGAGACAAATGAGGTTTTTTGGAACGTACCTTGCCAGCTCGTCGCATTCGTCGCGTAGGTACCTGAGCGGGACAAAAAGAAAAGAGAGTTTCAGCTCTAAAAGCAACAAAGTTGAAGTTCAGAGACTAAATATATATAATTCAGGTGGTAAAAACGATGGATCCTTCTGCACGGAACAGGAAAGAACGCAGCTGGGATTTCCAAGAGCTAATCAGGAAAATGAAATGGATAATACAAATAGTTTTGAAACGTTTCTTGAAACATTTTCATATATACAAATATATTTTCGTATATTCAAATATACTCAAATGATTCCATTAAAACTCCTCAAGAAGCAAACCACAGCAAAAGCAAAACACGTTCATCAAAACTCTCGCTTTTGGGAGAATCCTGCTGCTTTTGCTGTTTAGGCTGGAAAGGGGTTCAAAGGAGAGAGCCCCAACTCCCAACCACCCCAGGACACACTTCGTTTTGCGGCACTAATAAACCTCAGGAGATAACGCAAAGCACGTTAATTAATTACACGCAAGGTTGTGACCAGTTCCTCCGGTACCCGACTGGGAATCAGAGCGTACCACGATATCCTGGAGGAAGCTTTTACCAAAAACCAAGTACAAAGTCGCTAGAACAGGTAGAGGAGAAGGAAAGGCTGCAAAAGCTGATGCTATATTACGTTTTTTTCTGGCTGGAAAGAAGAAAAAAAATCAGTTTTATTCTAAAAATGCAATTCCTCAGATCTATTTTTAGCTACACAAAACTCACCTTGAGTGTTGGTGGCCCCAGTATTCCAGGTTCCATAGCCTGCAAGAAAAAGAATGGAGCTATTAGCAGGATTGTCTCTGCTGTGATCACGGGGTTCGTTTCTTCCCTTAATTAACCCTAAAAACCAATAAGGTCTTTAATTACTTCCACTTGCTATGGTTTGGGAAACATGCCCGAAGCACGGACTTGATGACCTGAAAGGTTCCTTCCAACCTCGACAATTCTACGCCCGCCCGACGCTTTATTTCAGATTGTTTCACCAAAAAAATGCCCAGGAGGTTTTGAATTAATAAAAAAAAAAAAAAAAAAATCACTGTGTTTTGAAAAAGAAATTAGTTTTAAGAGGTGCTCGATGTAACAACGGTGCAGAGCTACGTTTCGACAGGAAAAAAATTGGTGGGATAAATCATCCGAAGAACCAAACCGGCATCAAGAATGGGCATTTCAGTTGTGTGACACATCCTTTTTCCTAGGGAATATCGGATGTCCTCGTACGGGATCCAAAGTTGAGCACTGCAATTATGCGAGCCAATAAAATAAAGAGAGTTCCCTCCACTTTTCAGCACTAATTGCAAGATTTGCGCTAACGAGGCGGCTTCAGTCTGGTCTCTCGCTGCGAAACGGTGACAGGGTGAAGGTGGAAGAAGCAACAAAGGGCCATGACTTGCAGGAGCTCCCGCCACGACCCCACCGGCTCTTTCATTTCACAGCAGCCATTTGTTTTTCTCGCCAAAATAAATCATCATTTTAAACCTTTTCCAAAGTTTCCAGGGTGGAATCGGCACCCCCGGCACAGCAGCAAACGCCTTCATCCACGCAAACGGCATGGGATAAATAAGCTCCACGCTGTAAAGAAACCTTGAGATCATCTACATTAAATTTCGAAATCAAAAGCAACGCGCTGGGCATTTTGCTGATAACGTTTCCCAGTGTCTTGGCTGCCAATTCCTCGCAGGAATACAATTTTTTAATCTTTATTTATTATTCTGATCAGAAGAATAAGCTGGTTCACAAGCCAAACGACTGACACGCAGCTTCCTACGGATCCGAGTTATTTCGACGCCCACTGTTTTACCCCAAAGTTCTCCCCATTTCTGCTCTGGCCTTGGCTTCTCCCCCCCCCGGCCCCGGCCCAGATCCACAGTTTCCCTTCCCTTTAGCAACCTCCTCTTCCTCCAAACGCTCCCCGGCTGAGGAAGAGCCTGCACGAGCCAAAAAAAATCACAGACACGCACACTTCCTTCCTTCTTCTTTTAAGGTTTAAGTTGCTTTTCTGCGCCTTAGACACCAACTTTGCAAAATTTCTACATTTTCGGAGGTGGCCCCCAATTGTCCAAAGCTTTTCTATTTTTGGAATCAGCCCCCAATTTTGAAAAACTTTTATTTTTTTAGAGAAAGCCCCCGATTCTGCAAAAACTTTTCTTTTTTGGCGGTGGCTCCTGATTTTGCCAAACTTTTCTATTTTCAGAGGTGGCCCCAAGCTTGCAAAACTTCTGGATTTTTGGAGGCAGCCCACGATTTTGCCAAACTTTTCTATTTTCTTGAGATAACGTCCAACTTTGCCAAGCTTTTTTATTTTTGAAGGGGGTGCCCAATTTTGCCAAACTTTTATATATTTTTGGAGGGAGACAGAATTTTGCCAAACTTTTCTATTTTTGGTGGCGGCTCCCGATTTTGCAAAGCTTTTGTTTTTGGAAGGGGCCCCCAGTTTTGCAAAACTTCTGTATTTCTTTGAGGCAGCCCGTGATTTTGCCCAACTTCTCTATTTTTGGAGGCAAACCCCAATTTTGCAGAGCTTTTCTACTTTTGGAGGGGGCCCCCAATTTTGCCAAACTTTTCTATTTTTGAAGGGGCACCTGATTTTGTCAAACTTTTCTATTTTTGTAGGGGGCCCCCTAATTTTGCCAAAGTTCTGTATTTTTTTTTTGAGGCAGCCCATGATTTTGCCAAACTTTTCTATTTTTAGAGGCAGCCCCCAACTTTGCAAAGATTTTCTATTTTTGCTGGCAGCCCCCAACTTTGCAAAGCTTTTCTATTCTTGGCGGCGGCCCCCGATTTTCCAAAAACTTTCCTCATTTTTTGAGACGGCCCCCACTTCATCAAAGCTTTTATTTTTTGGAGGCAGCCCCCAATTTTCCAAAAAGTTGTCCTTTTTGGCAACAACCCCCAATTTGGCAAAACATTTCCTTTTCCAAACAGCCCCCAATTTTACAAACCCCTTCTCCTGCACCCCCCGTACAAACCCCTCTAACACCCACCGAGGACATCCAGGACACCTCTCCCTCTTCACAACTTTTTTTCCCCGCAGGCCACCACTTTAAGGACACAAAACCTACAGAAGTCACGGGTGAAAGGGCCACCGACATATTTTTGAACTCCTACGGAAACCGCAGCAACAGCGAAACAGGAATTGCGAGGCGCAAACGCCTTTATAAATCGCAGTTTTATTACCAAATCGGTTCCTTTCCCACTGTCGGCGTTTTTAGGTCAAATCCTCACCGTTCAGCTTCATTTTCCAGCGGGATGGGGCTGGGATGGGGTTTTCCAGCTGCTGGTGAGGAGCATCGGGTTGAGCACGGAAATTAAGGATAAACCTCAGATCCATCGACTGCAGCCACCCCCACGCTTGATTTTAAATCCACAGCTCAATTTTAACGCTCCCTCCTCCAGCACCTTCTCTCACCTCTTGAAAACAAACTGCTGAGCGCAGGCGATCGCTTTGGGTGACAGCGAGTGACACCGAACCCCTGGCTGTCCCAGGCATCGTCCCAGTGCGTGCTGAGCTCCCGGCTGGAGAAAAGGGGGAAGAGAAAGCGAAGGAAGCACAGGGAAGCTTTCCTCTGGGCAGGTCGCTCCGTTTCTCATCCGGTGATGCAAAAATAGCAGCAGCCCTTGCGTTTTTGACCACAGGCAGACGGCGGATTAAAAGCGAGCTACTCGCCTTCGATTTTTAAGCCGTCTTTGATAAAACTTTGGGTACGGTAATTCAGGAGGCAAAAACAGCCTGGCCCCAGCACAAAACCTCGAGGAAACAGGAGGCTGCTCAGCCCAAAAGGCAGAGTTTTTCAGGCACAGAGAATCCCACCTCTTTGTACCTCCAGATTCTATAGGATAAAGCTCCCCAACTTTCATTTCCCGTGCGTACATGCTGGCGTCTGGCTCGCTGAGACGTAGGGCCGGTTATATTCATACACGTTATTACCACAATTATCATATTCTTTCAAGGAATGAAGGGATCTGGGTTAAGCAAAGACCTCAAGCTTTCACGACAACCTAAGAACGGGGTAATTAAAGAGTTCAACATCTAATTTTGAAACTAAATACTATGTAAAAAAATCCCACAAGATGAGACACTCGGGTATTAATGACTGGGCACCGCCGAGCAGGGGTTGTATCGTCAGCTCTGCAGCAGCGCAGCAAGTCTGTAAATATCCCCAGGAGGGAAAAAAATCAGCAGAATAAATCATCATCGAGTTCTCTTGGGAAAATAAACATGAAATAAGGCGCAGAGCAGGAAATAAACAACTCAGAAGGGACCAAGCGGTGAATTTTACTGACCCGAGTGTGCCGTGTGTCCTGGTTCCCAGTTTATTCCCAATACAGCGCGCTTGGAGCTGGGGAAAAAGCTTGGGAATCATTTTTTTCCGCACATGGAGAAAGCAGAGCACGGATCCGGAGATGGTGGAGCAACGTTGAGAGATTTACATCATTCAGTTTACGTGAAGCGCTGAGAAATGAAGTTTAACACCCGCAGACAAAAAGCCGGGGCCAATTCCTTCTGAAAGCAGAGGTCTGAGGTTCTCCCGCTGATTTCAACAAAGGACTTTATCCGGAAAGAATAAACTTTGTCTTCTGCTGGAATCATGAAGTATTCAAATTAAATCTATTATCACACGCTCCTACGCAAGGCTCAACTGCAAAGGACGCTCTTCCCAAAAACCCACTTGGGTGGAACCACGCGATTCTCAACATGCAGAGAATTAAAAATAAAGGGGCTGCTTATAAGGTGAGCTGGCTACACCTGAGGTTTATTTCTAAAACGCCAAAGAACTGTTAACACCTTCATTTTTATACTATACAATGGTAAAAATCCACAACAAAACTTCTCTAAAGCTGCAACATGCTCGGTGGTTTTAATTTATTAACAGTTCTGCGAGACGAAGGGAATATCCCAGCAATTGGGCAGCTCACTAACGTCACGAATCCAATGAAATCTTTCTCGGGAATAACTTTTAGCTGCCTAAACTCTTCCGGGTTGTTTATCCAGACTCGCTCAGCTGTCGGTAGAAAGAAACCAGCTCTTGTTGAGGATGATTCAACACATATTTAAGGTGTTTTTAATCCCGTTGCAGTCTCTCACCTCATTTTTATGCCCGAAAAACAGGTAAAACACTTAAAAAAACATTTAAAAGCATGATGAAAGAGAGTCCGGGCATCAGATCTCCACCAAACTGGAAGCAGAGACAGAGGGAACCTGAAAAGAGCAACTTGTCAACAGGTCTGTATCAACACGATGTCGGGATGAATTACGAATGATCTCCGCAGAAAAAGCCACGTGCAAGGTACTAGGAACTTGATAAAACACACACAAAAACGGCATCGCTGCTGTATTATTTATAAAATCCTGCCGCAGCCACAATTATGTTATAAAAACCACGGAAGCGTTTTCAACAGTGAGTTAAAAATCCCACTTCGCTTTGCGAAGTGGGAATTCAAGGTGGGAAGAGGACAGAGGGCTCAAAAACCGGAGATGGGGGAGAGGATCCAGGCTGTCAGGCTGCTTTGGGCTCGGATCCGCGAGCCCTTACCCACGTGCCACCATCTCGCATCCAGACAAACCTCATCGAGAGCCTTTAAACAACAGACGTTCACACGTTAAACTCCGATTTGGGTGACTTTCTTTCAATTTCCACCTCTACCAGCCTCGTCTCCTACTTTAAAGAGACATAAAAAACGAGCAGGAGCTGGGAGAGCGCCCCAACGCTCACAAACTCGACGCCGTTTGGTGCTCTGATGAAGGAGGGCTTTTCCCCCCCACAAATGACTTCCCACACGCCGGCGAGCGAACCTCAGCGAGCGCTTACCCACGTGCCGCCATCTCACATCTAAGTAAGCCTCATCGAGGGGCTTTAAACAACCGATATCCACCCGTTAAACTTCCATTGGGGTGACTTTCTTTCGATTTCCACCTCCGCCAACCTCGTTTTGTAGCTTAAAGAGATGTAAAAACCAGGTAGGAGCTGGGAGAGTGCCCCGACGCTCACGAATCCGATGCCGTTTGGTGCTTTGATGAAAGAGAAGGGGGTTTTCCCCCTCACAAATCACTTCCCACACGCCGTTGAGCGAACCTTAACGACATTAACAGTTTCGACGCTCACTTACGCTTCGTTTGACGCCGTCTCGCCGGTTGCCGTTATACCGGGGAGCAGGAAAACACCTCGGGGCGGGGGGGGGGGGGGGGGAAAGACGTACCCAGACGGCTTAGGAGGGGGGATGCGAGAGGGCGGCTCGTTCTGGCGGGGTTTACGGCGGTGACAGCTGCCCCGGTCGGGCCCCCGCTCCCCACCGACTCACTGCCGCCGCTTCTTCCGGGGGAACCGGGGGTGGATTTTCGGTCCCACACGGGGTGAAGCCGGTGCGGGGGGGGGGGGTGTGTGGGGAGGGCGGTTCAACGGATCCCCTCCGTGGGCATGAGAAAGTGGCCCAGCTGAGCGGCCCCCACAAGCCGCCGGGACTCCACAGGGTAGGGGGAGGTGTGTCACAACGGGGGACGACGACACAACCGAAGGGGGAGGGGGGGACGACGACACACGACACCGACGCGCACGCGGCGGGGGGCGTGGCCGCCTGGCCGCCATTTTGTGTCGTCTTCAGAAATGGGACCGGCTCCATTTCCGCCCCCCCTCACACCCCGGGGGGGGGGGGGGGGGGGGGGAAGGGGAGTGAGGAGGGAACAGCTCCCGTCGACCAATCGGCGGCGCCCTAGCTCGGAGCGACGCGGCCGCTCAGCCAATCAGCGGCGGCGCCCCCTCACGGGAGGCGGGTGCAACGGCTCCCTCAGGGGCTGACCCCCCCCCCGGCGCTACCGGGGAGGCGGAGGGAGGACCGAGCCGCCGCCCCGGGGTACGGGGGGAAGGGAAGGAGGAAGGAAGGAGGGGAAGGGACTTCTCCCGCGGCGCCTCGGGGACACCCCGCACCTACCGCCGTATCCCTGCTCCATCGCTCCCCTCCGCCTCCGGCCAACGGCGCCGCACTGCCCGCCCGAGCGGCCGCTGCGCAGGCGCACCGCGCCCGCACACCATTGGCCCCCGCCGCTGCTGCGCCCCGCCCACGAAGCTCTCCACTGGCCGTGCTCCAGGAGCCCGCCCCCGCGCCCGCCATTGGATGAGCTTCTCCGAGAGGCGCGACCCTCCCGCCGCTCCCATTGGCCAGCCGGCATCCGTCCCCCAATCCTATTGGACGGAGACGATTCCTGCGTGGCGCTCCATCCTGTCAGTCATAGCCGTTCCCTCTCCTGATTGGGCGGCGGCGTGGGGCTCATGGTGCCTTATGGGGGCGGCGGGGGTCGCCATGGAGCCGCGCTGCGAGCCCTCACCTGGCCCTTGACCTTTGCCCCCTCGGCTCCTAAACTGACCTTTGACCTCCCCTGAGGCCCCGGCCCCTCACAGCAATGGCGTCCGCCCTCCAAGGGCCGTCGCCCCCCCCCCCCCCCCCCCCCCCCCCAAACCCTTCACCTCACGCAGCCGAAGGGTCCCTCAGGGTGGATCCTCGCCCCCCTCAGAGCCCGGCCCCCGGGGCAGCAGCAACAAAACCTTCACTCCAGGAGAACGGTGGCTTTTTCCTCAGGTTTTGCCCCCAAAACCGAATTAAAGCAGCTTAAAAGCGACAGGCGGCAGCGGGAAATGGGTGAGGAAAGGGGTTTTTGTACCCCAAAAGTGGCCATAACCACACCGTGGGCTTCCTCAAGCTCCCCTCCCTTCTCCAGACCCGTTTCATTCCTTTATTACCTGAAGCGAAGCACAGACGGCTGAGGGACACACTTCTATTTAAATTTCTGAAAGAAATTGCTATAAAATTATGGAATGGATGAAGGATTGCGGCACCTGGGCTCTGCCTGGTGTCAATTGAACCTATTTATGGCAAGGAAAAGAGTGATATTTGAACTCCAGGAAGGTTGAAAGAAAAGATGTGGAAAAAGGTGAAAAATTTTATATTCCAGTGGGAGAAATAGGAAAACTGTTGGAACAGCAGCGGCTCGTCGTGGAAGAGGGGAAAGTTTGTACAATAAAACCATCACGTCAACCCTTTGGAGGGCAAAAACTACCCCAAAATATCCCCATTGTTTGGCTCAGCCACGCACGTTGCTCCTCAAGGGATTTTTTTTTTTTCCTGCTTCTTTTTAAACTTTAGTCCCTTTGAACCCAAGAAAGGCCGCAGTTTTGATTTGGGAGAGGAACAACCTCCCCTTTTTTTTTTTTTTTTTTTTTTTCTCACCATCGACGTGTGATTTCATTTGACATTCCCAGTTTGCAGCCGCAATGCCTAGAAGACACGACGGAGGAGACGGAGCAGGAGTGGAAGCGTCGGGAAGCAGTTTTACGGAGACGATCAAAGCTCCAAGAGCAGAGAGGGGTTATTCCAGCCCTCTCAGATGCCAGAATAGCACAGATTTTTTCCAAATTCTGTTGTTTTGGTTTTGTTTGTTTGGTTTTTTTTTTTTAACAAAATTAGGAAAAATCCTGGGGAATACAGAGCCCCGATGAAGAGAATCCCAGTGCCTTTAGACAGAAGGGCTGGACAAATGCCCGAGTTGCTTCTGTGGGATCATCTGTAGGACGTGGAAGATGGATTGGTGGCACCTCAAGGATATCCTCACCCACTAAATCTGGAAATTATCACAACAGAGCTGAGATAAATTGATTTCCTGATTCTAGAAGGAAACAAGGAGGATTTAAGGTCTGTGTTAATAACAAGTGGCCATTTCAGCACGTTGATGGGAGACTCTTGGAATCCTACACTTATTTCCATACCTTAGATTACGGATTGCATATAGATTTCTGGCCTGGAAACATTCAGACTATGAAACCATGCTGTGCGTGACCTATACTTGAAAGAAGCCCTTAATGTAATAAAGTTTAAAGTCTTGCTTATGTGTTTCTCATCTAAAAAAAAAAAAAATAAAAGAAAGGAACTTTTGGGAACTACATCATCAGAGTAAGGAGTTAAACGGGTGCTGCCGTGCTGCGTTATCAGTACGTTTCTACATGGAACACCACAGAAACAAGTTCTACGAGCCGTTGTTAATTACCGATGGCTGATTGATACCCCAGCGAGCTCGAGCGCCTCGAAACTCCTCGCTGTGAAATCTTTCCCACGGCCTCAGAAGGATGCAGAGCTATGAGACTGGCCACATCTGCTGGAAATCCTGCCAGGAGACGGGGCTGTCTGCTCCCAAACACCCCAAAACTCATCTCAGAACCTCCTGCAGTTTCTTTTCCCCGGATCTTTCCGGCAATCTCCTCCCTGGATCCTTCTTGTTGAGGTGCTACAAAAAAATACTCCTCCACAGGAGGAAAAAAGCAGGCTGACCTGGGCACAGGCGTGATCAGGCAGGATTTATAGAGTGCTGCACGTGATAATTATTATAGTTATTAACTAATACAATAAAATACCCAAGAGCATTAGCAGAAACTGAGATCTGGGCTGAACAATCAGAAAATATAAGTTAAATCTGCCGCCACCCCTGAGCCAGGGCCACTGCCAAGGGTAGCGCAGTAGCCGTTGCCGACATAAGGGTGTTCTGGGGATAAATGAAACACCCTTATTTATGCTGAGCTGCATAAATTTGAATTGTGGCACTTACTTGCATGTTCTTCAACACATCAACGCAGGACGGGGCTAGATGTATGGAGCGTGGAGGGAAGCGAGCCCAAGCAATAACTGAGCTCACCTTTCCTTAGGGAAAAGCGGCAGCATCCGAAAAAACATCGTGACGGGCGTAAATGGAGCGGCGGGCGGACGTCTAGCAGCTATATCCTAAAGGCTGTCCCTTGGAGGAGCCGTGGTGAGCTCCACACAATCAATTACTCATCAGCAATTTCCTTAAGAAATAGTTTGTTCAAGGAAAGCATTTACAGGGAGGCTGGTGCCAAAGGATTTTAGCACCTGCCGACTTCTCCGAGTCCTTCCCGGCTGATTTCCTCTCCTCCGTTCACGTGCTCCGAATCCGCAGCATCCCCGAGGACGAAGTGCTTGGGTTGTTCCTGCAGATCATCAGCAGACCGAGGTCCATCCTGCTCAGCTTCGAGCAGGGCTTTTACTTAGCATGACTAATTAATTCTTGTCAGGTGTCTGGAGTTTACTGCCTGCATCCTAGAGGAGCCATGAAAACCTTTACGCTACATGTAAGTGCGGATATGGAAATGCTTAGTGCTCACAGTTTAAGGATTTTGACCCAGAACACACCCCCACAGCGATATTTCGTGTATCGGGACCTGTCTACATCGCAACCGTGAAGCCCCAAACACTCCCGAGAAGCTGGATGAGCCCTGACCTCATCGCTATGGCATCAGGGATGGCGATCCAGGCTCAGCACCAGCTGCCTCTCAAGAAGGACGCGCTCCTTGGCCAGACCTTGCCCCAGCTCAGAGTCCAAGGGAAGGGCTGCTTTACGATTAATCCCTCACCAGAAGGTAGAAGGCTCAGCAGAATGGCACCAGGGAGTGTCCAAAATGCATAATTTTCCCATTAATCAACCTGAACAGCAGCTGTTGAAGGGATAAAAATGTCACTTTCTGGATTCTGCTACGAGGAGGCGAGTTGTTCCTTCCATCCCCAACTTCAGGAACACCGAGGTAACCTCACTTGGGCTGTGCCCCGATTACACAAGAAGGAAATTAATTACAAAATTGATCTTTCGTGCTGACACCTGATTTTTTCCTCTCTCCTCGTGGGTGGAAAAAACCAACAGGTAAAAGATAACCGGCGCAGCAAAGCAGCCCAAACTCCACTCCCTTGGAAGTTCTGCGGATGTTTCGATCGATGCCAACGCTTCTGGAGCGAGTGAAAGGGCACGGGAGAAGCCGCTGTTGCTGCTGACCAGGAGGTGAAGAGTTTTCTCCCCCAAAAAACCAGCTGGGAAGCAGCGTATTTAACACACAACCTGGTTCCTTTTCTTCAAATTCATTTTCTAAGCCAGCGTAATGGTGTGTTAAGAGAAGTATGGACAACAGAAAGGGGAAAATAAGGAAATACAGCGAAAGGGGAGAGTCTGAGGCAGGTGTAACTCGCTCTATTACAAATAAAGGCGGATTTTGTTTGTTTTTAAAAAGAATGGCTGGCTGATGGAGATCTCACCACCTCCATGACCCAATATTTAAGGTTACAGAGAGCCTACCCCAATGAAAGCAGCTCAGTTTTCTTAAGTAAACCTTAAAATCAAAGGTATTTCCCCGTATTCCTTTCTGAAAGTCCACCCTGATTAAAACATCGATCCTTAATGCGGTAAAACGCAAGCAAAGCACGGGTCTGAACACTTCAACAAAGCCAAGCCCGGTTGTTTTCCTCAGGATGGGATCAGCTAATTAAATCTAGACTTCTTAAATCTACATCTGAGGGTTTCTACAGAGAGGAAAAACAGGAGGAAACCTGGAAATCACCACAAAGCTCTGCTGAGCAAGGAGGAAAAAAAATCAGCAGCTGTAAAAGGCAACAGAATTAAGACTCTCTTCTTGGCACGGGCTAAATTGAACAGATGATGGTGGCTAGCTGAATGCCCGCCTGCCTTCAAAGCAAAAACGTGTGAAGATTACGCTGCCGAGGCGCGTTTCTAACCCCGCACCCTCCTCTCGTCTTTTACAGCCTTCAAAAATCATCCCCCGTGTCACCCTCAAGCGCCACCACCATCCTCCGAAGCACCCAGTTCGTTCCGCTAACGGCACTCAGAGGTAATTACGCCGCTCTGAGCTCAAACTCACATCAAGGATCAGACTTAATACGCTAAAACGCCCCAGAACTGGCAGACGTCGGATTAAATCCATGCAAAAAGGCGGAAGGAAGTGGCAGCCGAAGTCCCCGACACCCAACAGCTCACAGGGTCAACCTCAGGCTGAAGCCACACGAGAGGGAAGGAGCCACATTCGTTACAGCGCCCACAAGCTATTTAGTGACTCAGGGTGTTAATTCCATTTGGAAAAGAATTTTCCAGGACGAGTTTGAGATGTCCGTCTGCAGGAGAAGGGAGGGGGTTCACCGCTCAGGAAGGCGAGGGTAAACATTTCAGGACCTGAGTCCTTCGGCAGGAGAGAGGAGTCATGGCTGGGAAAGGTGAGGATAAACACTTCAGGGCCCGAACTTGGTGTTTTCATGGATAATAAATGTCCCCGGCATGGAGGAGGCGAAATCTTCCCCCTCACGGAGCTCCTCTCGTCCATCCCGCGATCCCATTAGCTTGCAGACTTCCCAGACACGGCAGAAGCATCCGGCGGTCGCTGCCATCAGGGAGCCGCGCTGGAGGAAAGGGTTTGAGATGGGGAGGAGACTCAGCGCTTTGTCTTCGCGTTGATCCTTAAATCTCCCTTTCTGCCCCCGCATCGCTGGGGGAAACTTCTCTCGTACAAAGAATTTCCACCGAGTTGGAGGTTCGTAAGACTGCGTTTGCCCTCACGCCGGTGATTCAAGCCTACACACATCTTTATCCATCAACCCATCCGGCAAGAAAGCTCACAGCTGTAGCAGGAATAACCTCTGGAAACTAATTTCCTTATTTCTCCCTTGTTTCAGGAAGAAGAATCCATACTCCAGGCGATGATTAACCGCTGACAGCTTCAACTAAGTGTTTATTGCTAATGCAGGCGAGGAAGTCGGCTCCATCTGCAGCGCTGGAGAGAGGAAAGCGGAACCGAACCCTAAATACCGAACCAGAGCACAGAGACGGAGGGTTTTTAGACCGGTTTTAAGCCTCCAACCTCTCCCAAGCCTTACCAGGGCACCAGAAATTCAGGCAGAGTCACAGGGTAATCTCAGGATCGTCCTTTTTATCTCCACCCACCAAAACATTCACCTTTAAAATGAAAGCATTTTTACAAACAAGACAAACGTTGACACCACTTAAGTTTCGCTCCGCGTTAAAGGGAAGAATAAAACATCAGGGAGGATATTACAGTCACATGGAAGTTATGCAGAACCTTAACGGCAGAAATTAAAAAGCCCGGAACCGAATTTCTGATGTTTCCAGACAGACAGGCTAAGGGGACAGACCACATTTTTGTTAAATATAGAAAAGTTTCAATTCGAAGGGAAGAAAAGAAGTTTCGTTTGCCCGATTGTGAAGTAGCACTGGTTTGCACACATGCTCAAAGGAAATTCTCCTAGTACAAAGCCATCTAAAAAACAGAGACCGCACAAAACCTAGCTACTAAAAATGAAGATTTGGTAAAAAAAACAACCAACCAAACAACCAACCACCCTATATTTTTCAAAAAAAAAAAAAAATGTAATCACTTTACAGGTCAAGGCTTCCACTGCCTAAGTGAGTTTAGTAGAATGAGAACTCAAAATATGTGCTATGAAATTCACAGATACAGTTATGTTTTTAAAAAAAAACCAAAAACCAGAATACGTCAGGTCTTTTACAGATCCGTTTCCCCATCCAGAGTTTACTCCGCATCCTCGTCCTCTTGTGCTGCAGCAGCTTCCTCGCTCTCTTCCTCCTCATCTTCCACCTCCACGCCTCCTACAGGCTGTTGCTCTTCTTCCTCGGGGAGAGACTCCTCTGTGGGCAGGGAATTCTGCTCCTCCGTGTTTCCCGCAGCCGGCTCCACCTCTGGTTGTGCTTGTGGCTGGGCCTCCATTTCTGTCCCTCTTTCTTCTCGCTCTCCCTCATTTTCAGCTCCTTCAGGGTTCTCCTCGGCATCCTTGTTTTCCTCATCTAGATTTTCCTCCTCTGGATTCTCTTCTTCCAAGTTTTCCTCCTCTGGATTCTCCTCTTCTGGATTTTCTTCCTCTGGGTTCTCTTCTTCCGCATTTTCCTCTTCATCCTTATTTTCATCAGCTCCTTCTGCTGTTCCTTCCTCTACGTTTCCACTGGCTCCGCCTTCTCCTTCCTCATGCTCCTCTTTTTCTTCTGGGTCATCCGTGAAAGGATTCTCACCCTGAAAAGAGAAAAGCAAACATTTGTCTGCTGGGAGTTTCTCTCTAACGACTTTGAGGAATTCATGCCGGCTACGTGCCAGCGAACCCTCCCAAGAAGTTGAGCGTAACTGTTGCACCGAAAGCAGCTCCTGAAAGCAGATGCCATCTCAAGAACTCAAATCAACGCTAATATTAGCAGCGACAGCGCCAACGGTCAGGTCGCCGGCCAAAATTTAAGCTGGAGGCCTCACTCATGCCGTTCACTCAGGGTTCGGTGTAACACAGGGGGCAGATGACAGGTGAAGTAATCATCGCAAGTTTGCTGGTGACCAAGCTGGGTGGCGGGGCGACACACTGGAGGGAAGGGACGCCATCCAGAGGGACCTGGACAGGCTGGAGGTGGGCCCGTGCCAACCCCGTGAGGTCCAACCAGGCCAAGTGCAAGGTCCTGCTCGTGGGTTGGGGCAATCCCAGCCCAAATCCAGGCTGGGCGGAGAATGGTTGGAGAGCAGCCCTGAGGAGAAGGGCTTGGGGGCGTTGGGGGGGGAGAACCTCAACAGGAGCAGTCAACAGGAGCCACGGGACAAGGCAGAAAGGTTTGAAACTGCAAGAGGGGAGACTGAGATGAGATCTGGGGAAGAAATTCTTGGCTGTGAGGGGGGTGAGCCCCTGGCCCAGGTTGCCCAGAGAAGCTGTGGCTGCCCCATCCCTGGAGGGGTTCAAGGCCAGGTTGGCCGGGGCTTGGAGCAACCTGGGCTGGTGGGAGGTGTCCCTGCCCAGGGCAGGGGGTGGACCTGGGGGGGGGTCTTTACGGTCCCTTCCAACGTAAACCATTCTATGATAATCAGCAACCAGGAATCCAATATATTCTCAAAACATCCCCAAATCACCACAAATTTCAGCTAATAAACACCCTCCGTAGTCAACGGCAGCTACCGCAGAATTCCTACAGCACGGAAGGGTTGCTACCGGCTTGACCCCGCACCAACCCGCTCCGTAAATACCTACCTTCAGGTACCGCTCCAGTTTCTTACTGATTAGTTTGTTGTTGAGAATACTCCTCGCAACTACTAGCGAGGATTTCTTGGACTGCTCCATCATGGCCTGTATGAGAGGACAAAAAAAAAATAAATAAAAAAAATCACACTTAGATTTTGTTCTGAATTAACTTACGAGGCCAGTAATTAGTCACATCTCATCATCAGAAGACAGGCTGCAGCGGCACAGAGCACATTTAGGTATTTGAGTAGGTGACAACACAGCGATATTTAAGAAATTGCAGATTTTCTGTATATTGCCCAAATTCTGTGCTTGGGAAAGGTAAGTATCAGGCATCCAAGGAAAAGCTGCGTGGGTTGTTTCACCCATTTCCACCAGCGGGATTGTTTCAGCTTTGAATTTTGGAGGATTGAAGTTGAAATTTGATGCGTTTCGATTCTGCTGAGGCACGGGGAGCGACGGACGGCTGAGCAGCCGAGCGCCGCAGATGGGAACGCATCAAGATTTACAGTCGCATGCCGACAGAGCTATTTTATACCCAGAAAGAGCTGTCGTCTGACAGCCGTCACCTCGGATCACCGCTTGCGGGTATAGTAAAGCTTGTAACAACATCATCCTACGCGTACGTGGAGGCGGGGAAGTCACAAAACTGTTTATTTTGCGAGAAACGGGGCAAGAGACACAAGATCTCATTTTCAGCGTGGCCCGAGGCTGTGCTGAACGTGCTTTAAGACCTCACTCGCCAGCAGAAAATGTCAAAGTGAACTGCAGACCGTGGAGAGAAGCACTGAAGAGGATGAACAAAAGTTCTCCCCTGGTTTCAGGAGCCACGTGAACTAAACCCAGCCAAATTCCTGCTCCTGTTATGGCGGCTGAAGCCTGCAAGAGCCCCGAGGTGCCCGGCCGCCCACTCACCCGGCGGTTGTGGTTGTGGTCGAGCGACTTCAGGTGTTTCTGGATGATGCCGTACTGCATGGGGATGAAGAGGTCGCAGGCAGCGCAGTGAGCCGCCTCCACCTTCTTAATGAAATGCTCCATGCCAACATCTGGAAAGGAAGAGAAGGGTATGAACCGGAAAATAATCCGGGGGATCTGTGCTGTGTTATGGATTTTACTCCCTCGAGGTCTACCACCACCACCAGCTCCTCCTCCTCAAGCCTTCCTCCACCACCAGCTCCTCCTCAACCCGTCCTCCACCACCAGCTCTTATTTTTACTATTTTACTATTTCTGGAGTTGACCCGGCAGCAGCTACACGCAGCAGAGGACCTTGTGCACACAGGTGGGTAGTAAACCTTACCTTGCGTAAGATCTTGGTCCCTATAAATCTGCTGAATCACCGCATTAATGTCTTCAATTGCTTTACGACGCTCTTCGGTTTTCCTAGTTTTATTAGCAACGTATTCCTGTGCGGCAAAATATTCGGAATTTAACTTTTTTCCCCCCCAACACTTTTAGGTGCATTTCCAGCCTGCTCATCCTAAAAGTCGTACAAATTCCAGTCCTACGAGTCCTGTGGGTTCAGCACTTAAATCACCCACTCCGGCCACCAAAATCCGTGGTGGGCAAGTATTTTATTTTCTACCAGTGCAACCAGTAAGACCAGAGGTTAAGCGACCCGCTCAAAAGAAGAGGGCAGCTGAAGCAGAGCTGGAGTAGCACCTCTGATGCTTCAGCCCAACTTTACTCCACCTTCTCTAGCAGTTTCCAACAGTTACTTAGAGGGGCAGTTTAGGAGCTTTACAGCATCTCCAAAATAATAATAATTAATACTACTAATAATGCAACTCTCTTAAACCTAGGGGACAGAAAGGTCCCCAGCGGCTCACCTGGAGGAAATCAGCTGTTTGTTGAGGCAACTTGGTTCCGACAAATTTGAAGTGTTCCTTATGGAATTTACTCTCGAGGTGACTGTTCATCTCGTCATCGTAAAAGGTCCGATATTTGCACAATGAACAAACAAACTGGATCCTGTTGAGAGAGTCGGAGACAAAGGGAAGTGATATTCAAACCGATCTGTTCCAGCTCTACACGGCAGCGCTTTCTCAATGGATCTACTCCCTCACTCCGCTTAAGGGGTTGATAAACTCATGGAATTCAGCGTTTATGGGACATTTTCTAGAGGTTTTTTTTCCCCATTTCTATTTCTCTTTTAAGCACGGACAGCAAGGAGACCGGCAGGAGAGCAAAGCAGCTTCTACAAGGAACAGACAAAGCACTGGGACAACGGCACAGAACGCCAGACCCCAACTGCGAGTACTACAGTACAACAACACTAAAGAAATAAAATAAAATAAAATAGGAGACATTACCTTTCTACCATGCGATCCCGATGCCTCTTCTTTTGCCTCTCTTGGGTTTTCTTGCCCGCCTGCAATTTGCGTTTGATTTGACTGATCTCTTCTTGAATTGTTAAAGCACCTAAGTGTTTAAAGCAGGTTGGATTTCAGGGCACTACTTGAGGACACCACCTGATTAAAGAGAATTTCCCTAGACAAGTTTAGTCGTCAGCCCGACCAACCCGCACGACCTACAGACGACGTTGAGTCAAGAAGCTGCTCCCACCGGCCAACTACGGATAAACCTCCGGTTTACGCAATAGTGCCGTCCACCCCAAATAACCTTTTTCCGAGAAAAACTGTGCTGGGACAGGCTTGGGGGCGGGGGACAGAGGGGAGAACCATGGCAAAAAGGCTAACGCGGTTTCACAGCTCTTTATTTTAATTACTGTTTGCTAGTACTGGTTTTGTGAGGTTTTAAGTATTAATTAGTTATGGGTTTGATTTTTTTTTTTTCTAAGTACCGCCCGCTCTGATTTGTTCAGCCTCAAAGCGAACACTGGCACCGCAATAAGGTTTGGGTAAGGGGGATGAATTTACAGCACTTCTTTTGGGGACAGAAAAGCTCCTTCTCTGTGCGGGCGCATCCCGGGATCGAGTTTACGCTGCCCACGGGTGCGATGAGGTTTCTTTCCAGCCCTCCTGCTTCTCTACGCTCCCTTAGGGTATCGCGGTGCTTCTCTGACTGGTCCCAATCTCTCCAATGCGGGAAGCTCCAGCCCAAACAACTTACCCAAAGTCAAATCTACGGCAGAGCGGGGAAATTAAATCTGGTTCCCTAAGCCCCAGGTTAGCAGCTTCACCAACCTACCTTGACCAAGGGATCCAGCTCCTCCCTAGCAGGGCTTTTACAGCATTTCCTTATCCCTGAGCAGACACAAAGGATGGGATTCGTCTGACTAAATGCAGACATTACAGCTGAGCTAGTCCCCTGTCCCCCCAGCAGCGGAGATCTGACAGGTCTCATCCTGAGGAACAAGTGAATCCATGCCCTGGGAAGGGCCCCCCCCCAGTTTCTCTCAGCAATAAAATCCCACCGGAGCCTCGCAACGCCAGAGCCTCGACTGCTCTCGCTTGTAGGACCCCACCTCTGATATCTACCACAGCACCAGACCGGCGTCCCCAGGGGACTCGGGGACACGCGCAGAGGCCAAATCACCCTCCATGGAGAAGGTGCAGAGGTTTAGCTCAGGTCACCAAGACGCAACGAACCAGAAGGGACAGCGAAGCCACAAGACAAACGGATTCTAAGAACCGGAGGAGCCTGAAAACCCATCGGATTTAATTGAAAACCTCTCTTCTGGCCACATCGGAGCCCTTGACTGGAAGGGGGTTACGCTCCACGCAGAGCTTCGCAGCGCAAACGAATCATTGCACAGCCCAACTCACCTTTCTCTGAATCTTTTCCTTCTTCGTCTTCCCCCTCCTAAAAAAAAAAAATGCAACATCGGCAAGTTAAAACCCCCTAGAGAGAGTGAACGTCTGGAGACTGGTTCAGCATCTTCCCCAGCCTCTCAAACCCTCCCCAGGCACTCAAAGCACTGCACGGAGGAGCGACGTCTCCACTGGATCCGGCCACTGCACGCTTGGAGAACTCCAGCGTGGTGCTCACTAGGCAGGAGATGCTTCTCAACACCCGCAGGTCCTATTTCCGAGAGAGATCTCCCTCCACCACGTTGAGAGGTGGCAGTAGAGGAGTCCCTTCAGTCCCCGACTAGAGCGAGACAATGTAATCCCACGCTCTGGGATTCCCCACATTGCAGGAAATTGACTTTTTTGTTCCCCTCCCCCCCCCACTTGAAGCTCGTTGCACATGGGTGTTTTTACTGCGTTTCGACACCATAAAGCATCTCGCAGCGACACCGCAGCCGGTGGGTGTAGCTGGCAAGCCCCGGTAGCATCCACGTTTCCCTCCACAGAGCATTTTACTGCCATCCTCTCCCCTCTACTCATCCGAGTCTCTGCGCCTGACTCAGTTTGGGAATAATGTGGGAATCGGGGATCTACCCTCACCAGCTCCAGCACCTCTAAGCAGAGCTACAGCTTTTTATCACGATAAAGTAGTTTTCAGGAGTTACTTACGCCTCTGGAGCCCTCTTTCTCCTCTTTTTCTCCCGATTCTCCTTCCGTTCCCTCCTCTGAAACAAACAACACAGTCAGTATCAAGACAAGTAACCCGGATTGACACCGACAGATTTGCCACCACGTTAAACACGCGGCAAAGCACAATGACCGATGGAAATAAAGAGAACAGCAGCTTTATACCGCGACCGAACGCGCCGCAAAGCCACTCCGCTCTTACCGTTGTCAGAGTCGGAGTTATCGGAGCCGTCTGTCTTGGCCGCCTTGCTGTCCGGTTCATCCGAGCTGTTCGTTTGCTTCCGCTTCTTCGCAGTGGGATCTTTTTTGATTTTCTTTTTCTGGGGCTGCGAGAGAAGAGAAAGGTTAATCCCGGCAATATGAGCAGCTGCCCTCTGCAGCCAGCAATGTCTTATTGTACTCATTTTTAGCCAGTTAAGCTTCCTGCATTCAGTTTCTGACAGGCAGAGTTGACGGGAAGGACATAATCCACCACACCTCTATCCTGTAATGTACGGAATTAAGCCGTGAAGGATCACGATACCCTCCTACCTTCAAAACCCAAAGTTTTTAGGATTAAAACATCCCATATATCAACACTGCTGCACAACTGAGCGCAGCCTCTTCTGTCTGCTGAGGAGAAAAGATGCTACAAAGCCAATAACAGCCAGAATTATGTATTTTTGCTTCCCAGAGTGTGTTTTGGAGCCCTTTGCAGCAGAACACGAGGGTCTGTTGGGACATAAGTCTCTACCCCAGCTGAGCAGGGTATCACGCAAGTACTTACTTTAAAATCCGAGTCCCACATTTTCCAGTTTCTCCTCATTCGTTGTTTCATCATTCCTCCTCCGTACCGCATATTTCCCGAAAAGCCTCGCATTCCCTGGAACATGCTGAGTTCTGGGATAATGTTGTGGGAGAAGAGGGAAGGGAGCCTGGAGGAGCCATGGGGACCGAGACCTCGAGATCCCATCGATTGCGGAGGCTCGTTCCACTGTCCACCCATGCGCCCGGGATAGGAAGACGCCATGGGTCTGTTATTGCGTCCGTCTCTACCCCAATTTTGACCCCGTTGACCGAAGTTATCCCGTGCTCTGTTCTGGTATTGATCCCGGCGGTTCCCGTAAAAGTTGTCGTAGTGACCTTCGTAGGCGTTATCGTTGTCGTGTTCGGACTCATTGTAATCGTAGCCGGATCGATACATGTCGCGGTCGTTCATCGAAGACCTCGAGTCGTAGGATTCATACGAGTCGTACCTGCAAGAGACGCGGCAGCAAGAGACACCACTGAGAAACGGCAGCAGAGGTTAAGCAAAACCCTTCAAAACAAGTTTTCAGGCTTATTTTTGGGCTTATTTTTCAATCGACAGATGGGTCATGCAACACGGGACATAGTTCACTGCGTGGTAGGACAGGGACAGCAAAAGCTGGTGACAGAGCATCAAGGTTTCAGTTCCAGGGCGGGAGGAACCCTTTAGACACAGGAAAACCCTGATGACAGGGAGTCCCTCAAACCATCCACATCTCCCAGAATTACCAAAATATTTTAAAAGAATAAAGAAGTTGAGCAAAAAGTTCCTTCAGCAGTTGAGGCTGGGGGTCATCGCTTTGCCCCTGCTTCCAAATGAGCTTTAGGAGCAGCCAAAGCAAACCAAGAGCTGCTCGTCCTCATGACAAGCTCCACCTTATCCAGAAATACTTCCAGAAACAGCGCGACTCACTCCTCAGCTACTCAAGGAACACCTTGGCACAACCAAAGACCTAATCCAGACCCATCCTTCCTCGCTCCCCATACGTAATACATCCACAAAGAGACTGTTTTCCCCAACTGCAAAGCCAATGTGTGTCCCAACTGATTTAAATCCATGTTCTCCTCTTGGAAATAAGGCCATGGAGGATTTTTAACTTTATATTTTGCAATACTAAAACACTTTGTACTAGAATTTAAGGTTTCCTATGCTCGCCGGCAGTGCTTTCAGTGACAAGGCAGGCGAGGAGGAAAGCCAGTGCTCAAGAAAAGATCGTGACGCCGAACTAACGAGCCTCGTCAAAGCATGACCCCTCGCTGCCGTGCTTTACAGCGAGGCCTCCAGAGCACGGAGATAGGAATTATCGGGGGCAAAAAGATGTTATCCCGGCTCCAAGGTCATCAGAAAGCCACTCGGCGCATACAAGGAGAGACGTTGGGGCTACAAAATCAGGTCAGGCACTGATGGAGGAGCTGCCAGTGTCCGGTTACGCGTCAGCCGGAGCAGCTGAAGGCTGAGCAGCTCCTTTTCTGCTCCACGATATCCCGGAGCTGACGTTCTCCAAGTGATTTATCTTCCTCTTACCACATTTCTCCTTATTTCTTGCACAGAGCGGGAATTTTTTTGCCTTTTAATAAAACCTATCCCATTCCCAACTGGAAGCAGGGGAAACACACCGCAGCGTGTCTGTGACCACCGGCGCATGAGATCGAAGTGGAGAAGCCCAAAACGATGTTTGAAGGGACAAGGATCCGGGGAATGATTCGGCGATCCCCTTCCAGCCCGGTTAAACCAAGCGAGCAATGAAAACAAATCTATTTAATATAATATTACAGATGTATCACTTCGTAGGAGAAGCAGACACATCATTTCGTAGGAGCTTTACTCTTCTGGAAGCGTAGGAGCGGAGTAGAAAACATTCACATCACATTTATCAGTATTTCCTCCTGAATTTTGCTTTGTCCAACATACTTTTATTTGTTTAAGGCATTAAAAACTGGGAGTAAGTCATCACCCTGCAGACATACCAAGTCCTAGCTCAAAACTCACACTGCACGGTAATAAATAAGAAGTCTTTGGGGAAAGAAAACATTAATAAAGATCAGCGAGGAGCTGACTGTGTCGTAGAGCTGAGCATCCGTTGTGACTCTGGCTACAAAGCTCTCACTTGCAGCAGCAGCAGTCAGTCTATTAATCAAAATTAGTAATTTTAACTCAGATTAAGCATGAAATAGTGCGTTGTTTTCCTTGGTACTTCTCTAGAAGTACAGAATGAAGCTCACGAGAACGTTCCTTGCAATTATTATTTTACTGAAGAACCCCAAGTTTCAGCCACAGCTGGAAATGCTGCGCTCTAAGTCTCAAATTTGGATTTCTTTTGCAAGACACAGATGAAAAGTGAGTGTAAAATCCTGTTTTACAGTTACAGCAGATGAGAGGAGGGCGACTGAGCCAGCTCTGGGCGTTCACTTGAGTCATGATACGAGAAAAGGCAAGAATGAGACCAGTGAGGGACAAACCGAGCAGCAACGACCCTCAACAAGCAGCAGATCGTTATGGCGTCTCCTCACCTCATGCCCAGCACTCACCTGTCTCCGCCAGACCCGTAGTGTCCTCCTTGCATCGTGTCCGCGTCCATGTGCGACACCATGTCTAAGCGCTGGTTCATTTTCGCGATGACAGCGTCGGCGTTGCCCCCGCCCGAACCATCGGGGTTCATGTCAACGTCCGAATTGGCCATTTCCCAGGAGTTGGATGTGGCCATGCCATATCCGTAATTCCCCGAATTATCCTGGCCGTATCCATAGCCGTAACTGTATCCCTCATAACCTGGAATAACAAAAAAAAAAAAAAAAAAAGAAAAAGACCTGGGTTTATTTCCAGTTATCTGGCTTCGCGAATATTTTAATTCAAATTGAGATGCCCCAAGCAATCTCCACAGGGAGTTAAAATAATAATAAAAAAAAAAGCTCAAATTTCTATTTAAGCCACCTATAAACTTTGAACTGTTGAGCTCACAAAGGTTTAAGGGAACAATTTGCTCATATAAGTCCCATAAAACACAGCCACAGCCCGCAGCTTCCTCCATCTAACCTGCTCCGGGGAGGAATAAACCCGGCCAAGGCAGAGCCTCCATAAAAACCTGGTTTGGGTTAACACTGAGATATCGAAGAACCATTTTAAGCTGGTTTTTAGTTTGATACAGAGCTGTCGGTAGCCAGAGGAATGCAGTTACCTTCACCGGGACATATATAAGCTGCTTTACAACCCCTTAAATCCAAAGGGATGACACTAGAGCACGTACCCGTCCTCTTCAAAGACACAACCGAGCACTGAAAGCAAAAACCCTTTCAGCTTAGCGTTTCCCACACTTTTTATACCAGGAAGTGTGATATCTCCTCTCGCTAAAGAAGCCAAAACTGTTATAAACAGGAGAAAACCCCACCTTAGAAATAACGCTCAAAGCCAATGAAAAGCCTGCCGAGGCTTAAAATTTAGGTTTTTCTCCCCTCAGCCCTTTTATTTGGCTGCTGGCACATGCGGAGAGGGAATTTGTATTTCTGCTGTCTCCCCGAGACTCAGTTTATATCGTCGCCTGCACTGACTTCTTTTCCAAGAAGCAAAAGGATTCTTTTAGGGGAAAAGAACCCCAAGACCCAATTATTCTGCTTCACGAAGTTTTTCTGTGTAACCATTTACAGCAACAAAGGGGATTTTTAGGGGAAAACAACCCCAAACCCCAAATATTCTGTTTCAAACAGTTTTCCTGCGCAACTGTTTACAGCAACAAAGTTTTCGGTTGGCTTCAACATGAATTTTTAAAATAAAAGAAGAAAATTGTCAGTAAGAGGCTGCATGGGGTCTGTGCTGTGGCGGTGGGTCGTCACCGACCTCGGAGCATCTCCCTCAGGCTCAGGAAACGGATCTGAAGTGGAAGGTAATAAACCAATCTGCCAGAAAATTACTCCAGTTTTTAACTGTACTTGCCTCTGTTCGTCCCAGAGTTCCAGTCTCCATAACCTAGAAAAGAGCAAAAAGCAATTAGAGATGAGTTTATCGTTAGTGTGGCACTCGCAGCTGAAGAGATTCTCGTTACCCAGCGTCAAAACGGAGCGACACCCCCAATAATCCAGGAGTCTTGCACCAAATAGTAAAGAAATCGGACCTTAACGTCGCCCCAGCAGTGACACGCCCCTGCCAGACCCAAATCCTTTGCTCTTACACAAAATCAGGTTTTAGTTTCAAGCTGAGCTCCCGCTAACAATTTCACCAACTGAGTATTTTGGGAGCAGAGGCGAAGCGAGAGGGATCTCACACGGAATAAAACCTGCTCCGACTAATGCCTAAAAAAAGGGGGAATCGGGACACATCGGGGAAGTTTTAATCCCAACCTGCAGCCTCCCGGGACTGACATTCAGACGCCCTTTGGGGCAAAATGGATCTCGACGGCATCGCTGCACTTTGCCCTTGCAGGAAACCAGCCGAAGATGGAGATACGGGGATGGGAAGACGTTGTCCGGAAGAGCCCCAGCCGGGACACTGACATCCCGTTGAAAAACCGTTACCCCAACATTAATGTTCAAAGCAATTACAGCCTCATTAACCAGGGTACGTATGCACACAGCCCCCCTTCATTATCTATACACATGCTATGGGAAAGCAATGGTACCTTACAGATACTTGTTACGACTTCAACCTTAATTAGAAACCCCTCTTCACAGATAAAAGGTAATTTATTAATTTTATTTTTTCTTTTTTTCCTCTCCCCAGTGACAGCCACTTCCAGCCAAAACAGCTGACAGTGAATATTGTGACAAATCGCTTCCTACACCCACCCGGCTCCACAGGTGAGGCAAGATGCCACTCCAGGAGCCAGCAAAGGAATAAAACCGTCAAGATTAAAAGGAAAATAAAGGCAAAACCGCCACTAAATTAGGTGAGGAGGCGAGTTCCAGCCATAACCCGAGGGAGGATGAGGGATTCCTGTCAGCTGCCGCCGCCAGGCAGCAATCAGAGAGCACCTAATTAAGCTGGATGAAAGAATAAATCATTTTTTCTGTCAGAAATAGAGCCTGGCTCGCTCCCTTCTCCCCCACCACCCGTACCGAGGCTGGAAGCTCCCCCTGCCCCCCGGGGAGCACCGGGGCCGAGGCCACAGCGGGGTTCTGAGGCGGAGCCGCCCCCCCGGCCCTAAGGCCCCGCTGACAGGGGGACGGGGCGAGGCCGGGCGGGCCCCTGAGAGGAGACAGAGCGCTGCCGCCGCCCGGCCGCAGTGGCCCCGGCCTCTCCCTCTTCCCCGCCACCTCACGACCGCCCCCGGGGAGCGGCGGCGGTCCCGGATCCCGGCTCCCCACCGCGGGGCCGCCCCCCGCCGCCATCTTGCGCCGCCGCCCCTCACCTGAGTAACTCATGATGGCGGCGCCGCCGCCCGCCCGCCACCTCCTCCTGCGCGAGACGGTAACGGCGGCGCGCGAGCCCCGCCTCCCCACCCCATTGGCCGCGCCGCTCCGCCTCCCCCACTCTCATTGGCCGGCGGCCCCCCTCGCGCCCCGCCGCTATTGGTCCGACCTCCCCCCGTCACCTCCCACAGGGCGGCCCCCGCGGCGGTTGGCGGGTGCAGGTGTCAATCGCGGCGCGGCGGGCTCCTCGCTCAATGGGACCCGCAAGGCCGAGCGCTGATTGGCCGGCGCGGCTGTCGCCTGGCAAGGAGGCGTGGCTACTACCGCTCTGCTCTCTGATTGGCCGGCTCGGGGGGGGCGGGCTGACCCCGCTTGCGCCAATGGCGCGGCACACCTGCCTCGGGCCCCGCCTCCCCGCGCCGCGCCGCCCGATGCTATTGGCTGCGTCCGCGCAGGCTCCGCCCCCACCAGGGACACACACTCGCGCGCGCCCCACCCGTGACCCTGCGCACACGCGTGGCCGTCACCCCCCCCGGCGCGCGCATGAGAGGGGGACACGGGCTGGGGGGGGGGGGATGGGATCAAGGGGAACCCCCCACTCGTGTCACCCGTGGGGGGGGCTGTGGTGAGGGGCGGGGGTGGCAGGGGCGGGGCCTCAGCCTGACCCCGGTGTCCCCTTTCCCAGGGGCCAAGGTCACATCCTGACCCCGGTGTCCCCAAATCCCAGGCCAAGGGGCCACACCGCGACCCCGGTGTCCCCCATCCCTGGGGACACGGCCCTGTCACAGCCCTCCTGTCCCTTTTCCCTGGGGACACAGCCTCAGCCTGACGGCAGTGTCCCTTTTCCCAGGGGTCAAGGTCACATCCCGACTCCAGTGTCCCCAAATCCCAGGACATGACCTCATCCTGACCCCCCCGTCCCCATTCTCGGGGGTCAAGGCCACATCCTGACCCCCGTGTCCCCCATCCCTGGGACACGGCCACGTCACAGCCCTCGTATCCCTTTTCTCTGGGGACATGGCCTCATCCCAATCCTGGTGTCCCCAAATCCCAGGACATCCTGACGCTGCTGTCCCCAAATCCCAGGACAAGAGGCCACACCCTGACCCCCATGTGCCCCTTCCCCAGGACGCAGCCATGTCAGGGTCACAGTGCCCGTGAGACACGGCCACGTCCTGACCCCCGTGTCCCCTTTTCCATGGGATCGAGGCCACACCGTGACCCCACTGTCTCCTTTTCCCAGGACACGGAGCCACATCCTGACCCCGGTGTCCCCATTCCCCAGGTCACGGCCACACCGTGGTCCCAACGTCCATGAGACGTGGCATCAGCCTGACCCCAAGGTCCCCTTTTCCAGGGGCCCAGGTCACATCCTGACCCCGGTGTCCCCAAATCCCAGGACAGGGCCACATCTTGACCCTGGTGTCCCCTTTTCCATGGGGACACGGCCTCATCCTGACCCCACCGTCCCCTTTTCCCAGGACACAGGGCCACATCCTGTCCCCACTGTCCCCAAATCCCAGCACCTGAGGCCGCTTCCTGACCAGGGGAGCCCTAAAACCACCCCAATCCCCCCCCAAAAACCGTGTCCCCACACCCCTGGGGACCCCCTATCCCGCCCCCATCCCATAATTCCGGGTATCCAGAGACTCCGCTCTCCCCCCGGCTTCATTTCCAGAAGAATTTAATCCATCGTCCCATATTCCCGGGTACAAGAAACAACAGAATACACCTCCCCACCCCCACCCCCCCCAAAAAAAAAAATATTTGGAAATAAAAAAAAAAAAAGAAGAAAAAAAAAATTTATCCGTTAAAATTCCTTCCGAAATTCGGAAGTTTCGGGCTTTCCAAATAAAAATGAATATTCCTTGTTTTCTACACAAATCTAGAGTTTAAAAAAGTCGGAAGGTCTATGGAGCTAGACAAGGAAAAACCGGGAAAAATTAAGAAATAATAAAGCAACGGTGGAAAAAACGGGGGGGGGGGGGCGGGGGGAGGAGGGAGAAGGGGCCGAGCCGAATCCCCCCCCCCCCCCCACCGGCGCCGAATCCGGGTGGAAAAACCAGGAACGTGGCTCTATTTTCTCCGGTGAAACTGAAGGGGGGATGCGGCGGCCGGGGGGGAAGCGGTGAATCCGGCGGGGGGTCGGGGGGGTTTGGTTTGTTGTTTTTTTCTTTTTTTTTTTTTTTGCCGCGGTGGAAAAAAAAGCGGGAGGGAAGCGGCGGGTTTTGTTGGTTTTTTTTTTTTTTATCTTTTTTGGGGTGGGGGAAAAAGGGGATTTTGGGCAACATGCAATCCCGGAACCGAGGGATTCCGACATCTACGCAAGACTAAATTTCATCGTTGCCTAATGGGAAAAAAAAAAAAAAAAATTAAAAGGGGGGGGGGGGGGAATCGAATATACATTAACTCTAAGGGTCATATACAAAATCCACAGCGTTTTTTTCCGGGAATGCAGCTGCTTCCCGAAATTCCACACCCCCTCCCTCCCCCCCCCCCCCCGGCCCCGATCCCGAATCGCCGCCAGTAAAGGCGACACCGTTTGTTCTTTGGGTTAAAAAAAACGGATTTTGGGGAAGTGAGGAATGAGGTGGGGGGGAAATTCCCTCGCCGGCATCGAGTCGTTCCCTCCCCGATCCGGTGCCGCATCCCAGTTGCCGCGTGTTTCCCGTGGGATCACCGAGGGTTGTCTTGATCCATTGTAGTGCTTGTGGCCGGGACTGTCCCCCCCCCCAGCTCATCCCCTGGAGACAGGGGGGGGACACTCCGGAGGGGCAAAGGCAGCGATCAAACCCCTTTTTCCCAAAAAACCCAAAGAATTATGGATGCGGGAAAAGGGGGAGGTGAGGATTTCCCGGCTCCCCATTACTGAGCCTCGGCGAGGGTGGGGGGTTCGGGGGCGGGGGGAGCTTCGCCCCGTAAAGGATCCGCTTTGGAGAAATTCATTTCCAGGATGTGTCGTTGGAGATGCCGGACCCATTCCTCCTGGATAGAAAGGGGACCTTGGAATTCCATCTCGCAGAACCTACGGAGGATACGGCGTCAGCTCGGGAACTAGTCGGGGGGGGGAATTTTTTGGGGGGGGACAGTCCCCAAAAAAAGAGGGATCCAACACCACAGAGCTTTTCCAGTCGGGAAAGAGAATCCCTAGGGATACGCCATTCCCGAGGTGACCCACCTGCACTTGAGGGTGTAGATGGTCCCCACAAACTTGACCAAGGAGGTTTGGGGCGGGCGAGGGACCAGGGACGGCACCGGCCTCATGCGGGGCGGCGGCTGCCGCGTCACCTCCATTTTCTGCTGGAATTCGGTCCCTTCCTCTTCCCGGTGGAGGGGAGCGTCTAGGGGCCGCGCCTGCCTCCGCTCGAACTCTGGGATAAGGGAAAGGGGGGGGAGTTAGAGACCGGGGGGGACACACCAAAGGTGGCACGGCATCGCTGGCGCGGCCTCTCTGCTCTCAGCTCCCCCTCGTCATGGAAGGAGGAGGAGGAGATGATGGAGAAGGATGGAGGAGGAAAGAGGAGGAAGGAGGAGAAGGATGGAGAAGGATGGAGAAGGATGGAGAAGGATGGAGAAGGATGGAGAAGGATGAGGAGGAAGAAAGGAAGGACAGGGATGGAAAAGGATGAGGAGGAAGGGAAGAAGGGAGGAAGGGAGTGCAGGAGGAAGAGGGAGGAAGGAAAGGAGGAGGAAGAAGGAAGGAAGGAAGGAAGGAAGGAAGGAAGGAAGGAAGGAAGGAAGGAAGGAAGGAAGGAAGGAAGGAAGGAAGGAAGGAAGGAAGGAAGGAAGGAAGGAAGGAAGGAAGGAAGGAAGGAAGGAAGGAAGGAAGGAAGGAAGGAAGGAAGGAAGGAAGGAAGGAAGGAAGGAAGGAAGGAAGGAAGGAAAGGAGGGAAGGAGAGGAGGGAAGGAGAGGAGGGAAGGAGAGGAGGGAAGGAGAGGAGGGAAGGAAGGAAGTAGAGGAGGGAAGGAGGGAAAGAGGGAGGAAAGCAGGAGGAGGAGGAAGGAATGAGGAGGAGGAAGGAAACAAGACGGAGGAAAGAGGGAGAAGGAGAGGGGGGGCTCCCAGCTAAAGACCCCGCGCCCCGGTGCTGCCGGGAGGGGGCAGAGGGGACAGGGCAGGGCTCTTCCCGGCGCTCCGCGGTGCCGGAGCCCCCTCTGCCCCCTCCCGGCGGCTTCTCCCCAACTCACTGTTGATGTTGGAGCGTTGATGTTCCTCCAGCTTCACCAAGGAGAGGGGGGACGTGATCATGGGCCGCTCCCCGCCGCTTCCCCCATCCAGGATTTTGCCGGCATCGCCGTGAGCCAAATCTCCCATCAATCCTTTGTTGAGCAGGGTGACGCCGCCGGCTTGAAGGCTGAGTGGCATCCGGCGAGCGCCGCCGTTGTGATGCCGGGTGTGGGATGAGTTACGGAATTTCTTAGTGAAGGGTCGTCCGCCTTGGATGTAGCTCCGATAAGCGACGGCTTTTTGGGGCCGGTGTCGGATCCATTCGCTGAGGGTCTCGATGGGCGAACCGTTAACGCACCATTCGGTGACGCCGAATTGCCGGAGATGCGCCCGCGCGTGGCTGGCCAAGGCTTTGCGGTTTTCGAAGTAGAGGCCGCACAGTTCGCAACAGGCTTCGCCAGCTGGGGATCGGGGCGGGGGGGGGAAAAACACACATAGGGGGTGAGTAGGAGAAGGCAGGAACGCAGCACGGAGCCAGTTCCCCCCCAAGGCTGGCGGCTTCCCGGCTCTGCGCGGAGGCAGATCCTCCCTGGGATTGAAATTCCACCTGCAGAAGCGTCCCCTTGGGGGGCTGGTGGCGGGGAGCAGGGGCCGGGGGGGTGGGGGAGGCTAATTAGCCAGGCTAATTTGCATCAGGGGAAGCAACGACCTTAAATCTCTGCTCCCCTCTCCCTGCTCTGCATCCCCACGAGCCAAAAATCCTTCCCAGCAGAGGGAGGGGGGTTCCCCGTGCGTGATGGATATCCCCGGGGAGCGGGGAGGGGGGGGCTACGCCGCGCTTTTCCCCCCGCCCTGTCCCGCATCCCCCACTTACACGTGTGCGCAGGTTTGTCGTGCACGGACTTGGTTTTGAAGGGCAGCTCGGTCTGGATGTAGGCTTTGTGCTTGACTTCGGCGTGAGGACCCAAGCGATCGTCCTGTAACGGCCGTTTGGCGGATAACGGCGTCAGGAAACCGCCCTGGGGTTTGCTGGTGAGAGGCAACAACGAGATCTCCCGGTTCAAGGTGGAACCGCCGGGGCTGGGTTTCCCCGTCCGCCCGCCCAGGGAAGGCAAAGCCATGCCCTGCAGGATTTTTCCGGGGGACTTGGGCTCTGTCCCTTCCTCCCCGATAGATTTCGGGGGTTCGATGCTGGAGGTGTGAGGTTCTTTCTTGATAACGCAGGGTTTGGATTTCTTCTTGAGGATCTCCCGGAGAGTGTCGATGGGCGAACCGTTGACCGACCACTCGGTCACCCCCATTTGTCGGAGGTGGGATCGAGCGTGACTCGACAAACCTTTGCGGTTTTCGAAGAATTCGCCGCAAAACTCGCAGCGGATATCTCGCACCAGGTCAGCTCGGGAGGCTGCGGGGAGAGACGCGGGGTCGGGGAGGGGGAGGACCGTGCTTAACCCCCCGCCACCCCCCGCCTTTCCACTCCTCCCCGGCTGCGGCGAGGGGTCCCCCAACACCCCGGCCCATGGAAGGTGACGTGGGCTCCCCCAGGTCACCAGGGAGAGCCCTCAGCCCTTCCCAGAGAGAGAGGGACCCCCGTGTCTCTGTCCCTGAGAGTGTCCCCACAGACGGAGTGGGGAAGGTGACAACCATGGACTTACAGAGGTTCAAGGGAGACAGCTCCTCCCGCGGGGACCAGGCTTGGTCGGAGGGATGAGGTTCTCCGTGGAGTCCTCCCGACATCATCTCCCGCTTGATTTCCAGCCTCAGTTGATCTTGTTTGAGTTTCTTCTGCAAGGAGGGAGGAGAAAGGCCTGGAAACATCTTCCGGGCGGTGGGAGGTGGGGACGAGGTAGGAGATTGCCCCATGGGGCTGCCAGGTTGCTGGACCTTCTTGGTGAGGGTGGGGATGTGAATCTCTCCGGGACCGCGAGGTTCCAAGGATCCCATGCTGCCCAAGAGGGTCTTGGCCATGGCTTTTTGCCCGGGACCGCTGGAATTGGAGGTGCTGCTCCGCGGCTGGGTTCTCCGTTTGAGGATCTCCCGGAGTGTGTCGATGGGCGAGCCGTTGACGTACCACTCGGTCACCCCCATTTGTCGGAGGTGGGATCGAGCGTGACTCGACAAACCTTTGCGGTTCTCGAAGAATTCGCCGCAAAACTCGCAGCGGATATCTCGCACCGGCTCCGACCCCGAGGCTGTGGGAAGAGAGAAAGAGAGAAGAAAGACGGCGTTGCTCAACAGACGCAGCCCAAAGCCGATCCCTGCCTGAAATCGGGAAGCACGCTCGGGGTACCCCAGGAAAACACAACGGCCGGGGGCTGCGGGGAGCTGGAGGGCTTCCCGGTGGAGCCAATGGCAGAGCTATGGACCGGAGCACTCGGATAACATGGATGCTCGTGTCCCTTCCCCGCTCACGTCCCCAAAATCTCACTCGCTTCGCATTATCCCAGCCACCGCGGGGAGGAGAAAGGGCTCCGGATGAAGACGGGCTCCCGGACACCGCGGTGCTGGTGGTACCAGGACAAACACCGTGTGCCTAAACCCAAGCGCGTCCCTGCTAATCCCGGTGCTGGATGCATCGAGCAGAGGCATCTCCTGCCTCCGGGAAGTGCCGATTCCCAGCACGTTGATGAAGAGAAGGAGGAAGATGAAGCGGGAAGAGGTTTTACCACCAAAACCAAGGGGCAACCTGAGCCATGTGATAACCCTGGAGAAGAAGAAACACAACTTCACCGGTCCTCATCCGCCCTCCGGCTGCGGAGGGGAAGGGAGAAATCATCGGTGTTGCGCTGGGATGGGGAAATGGAGACAGATTCCTGCCTGGGATTGGGGCAAAACCATGCCAGAGGCTTGAACCTGCACGACAAGGGAGGCTCGAGCAGGGTAATTTCAGGTGGAGGAGAGATCAGCGCGGGCAGGACTTGTCCAGCCGCTCCCGGGCACCGTGCAGCCGTCCCCACCGGTGGAAAGAGCTCACTGGGAAGGTGGGAATTTCTAACCCGAGTTGGGATTTTGGGCACCGCTGAAGCGATGCTGGGAAGGAGGAGCAGAGGCACCACAGCAGCCAAAACCACCACGCAGACCGGCCCCAGCTGACAGCCAGCGTGGCCACGGCTTTGGTTTCTTGGCCGGTGAAGGGGAACGAGGGAGAAGATCGGCTGATTCCTTGTGCCGCGGCTTGGGATCTCTTGGCCGCTGCAGCCCACGGCGTGCCGGGGACTTAGCTCATGCCAAGCTGAGCAGCCAAACTGGAGTTCATCTGCTCCTACGGCTTCGTTAGCAGGCAGCCCTAACGAAGAGGAATTACGGTGCTGGCTATGAGACAGGCGTAAAGCGCTTTTCTGTTCCCGCTCCAAGTCTCCGAAGGGCTACGAGGATGAGCCAGGGCCAAACTCTGCATCTTCTGTCACCGGCCAAGGAGCAGCATCGCCAGCCCACGGGCACATCCTCCAGCTACAGAGTCCGTCCCGCCAACAGCCACTGTCCAGCTCTGCCATCCCGGAGCTTTTCAGGTTGGGAAAAGCAAGACGGTAGCTGGGACGGAGCGATTTTATAGCCCTACAGCTCCAAGAAACCTCGCAGCGTTAGGAAATCCCCAGCCACAGGGATTTTGGGGGGATATCAGGTCTTAAAGCCACTCCTGCAAGGAGGGAAGGAGCGGATACCACAAACACTGAGGCGCCGCCTTCTGCTTTATTGTGGGAAACGACACCAAACGCGCCGTGACTCCCGCTGGGGAAGATGAAGTGCCTGTTGGTGCCTGCTGCTGGACAAGCTCGCTAACGAGGGTGAAGAACTAACGAGCCAGAGACACTAAACAGCCCTCTGAGCTGTTGATGAGGACGTTCCCGGCAAGACACGGTGCTCGAGGAGACGGCAGCAAGAGCTGGCTGCTGCCGGGAAAACCATTTTGGTCCCAAGGTGTCAGAATAAGTCACTGATGGAGCCTGGGGACAAAGAGGGACGTGGCAGCGCCAGGGCTGCGGTCCCAAGAGCTGTGGTGGTGCCTCTCCAAGCGCATTCTATGCTGGAAAAGACAGCGGGGAATGGGCTGTCACCGGTCAAAGCCACTGTGCTCCGTCGGGAGAGGGGAACCGGCTGCGCCAGATCGAGCCGCGGCGCAGGAGAGCGCTCCACGCCAGCCGAACTGCGGCCAGGAGGTGAGAGAAACGGGGAAGAGAGATGTGAAGGACTTGGAGGGCAGAGAACCAGTGGTTTTCCTGGAATCCTGACAGAAATCCCCATTTGCCCAGTCAGGGAAGACCATCCCCTCCGAGAGTCGCAACCAAGAGGCACGTATCTCCCCGGCACGGCAGTTACAAACTCCTCCACCGAGCTCTGCGCCCTCCCGAGGGATTCCTGGCTTGGCAGGAGCAGGATGGGAGAAGCCAGGGATTTCCCCTGCCCTCAGCCAAATGGGAAACACTGGAAAAAAAAATAAGAAACTCACTTAAATTGAGGGGTCCTTCCTCATCCGCCTGCGGCCACTGGGCTTTTGGGGAGCTCTGCAGAGGGCTCAGTGAGAGCTTGGAGCTCTTCTCCTCCAGGTTTTTCGGAGACGGGGACCCTGAAAGAGCGGGCGGCACCTTCTTAAGGATGGGGGATCCCGGTTGCGAGAGGTTTTTGGAGAAGCCGGGAGGGGATTTGATGGCTTTATTAACGGGACCATCCGACGGGCGATCACCGGCTTTGCTGAGCGCCAGGAGCGTGGGTCGAGGGGAACCGGTGGCCGTGGCGTCTTTGGGGGAACCGGATTTTTTGCCGAGGGGGGGAGACAGGGGGCTGCCGTCGGGTTTGCCTTTTTGTTTCATCAGTTCGTAAAGCAAATCGATGGGAGCCCCGCTGCTCTCCGATTCGGCTACGCCGAGTTGCCGGAGGTGAGAACGGGCATGGCTGGATAAGCCTTTGCGGGTTTCGAAGCAGGCGCCGCACACTTCGCACGTCGTAAGGTTCTGGGCTAAAAAGAGAAAGAAAAAAAAAAAAAGAGGAAAAAAAAGAAAATCAAGGCACAGTTAAGACAGGAGGCACAAGGAGCAGTATCTGGCCGCGTTGTTTCTCTCCCAAGGGATTTTTACCACCCCCAACCCTAATTTTGAACGTTAAGACACTCCGCGCATCCCTGTGTGGGCAGGAATCAAGCGGGAAAGATGAAGCAGAACTGTGGGAGGACAAGGATCGCTGCCCCGGGGCAGAAGGAAGACGGTTTTCCCACTCGAGGACGTCTTCCAGAGCGTTTTTGGAAGCCTGGCCCACAACTGGTCTGTCACAGGCCGGCTCCAAAGCCCAGCCAGCGAGGGAGAGGGATCTCAAAGCAATCGTTTTAGGGGAACATCGTTAATTAAGAAAGAAAACAGTGATTAAGGTAGTTTAAGGTGGACAGGGAGCACACATCAGTCCTGGGGAGCTTTAAAAAGCTGCTGGCATCAGAGAAAGAAAAGCAATGTGAACCAGCAATACTGGAGTACGACATAGCCACTGTCTTAATTAGAGGATTAATTAAGCAAAAAGACCTGAAAATCCTCCCGGATCGGGTAAACAAACGCTTGCCAGGTTCCCCGCTCTCTCCTCATAGTGAAAACCTGGTGCTCAGCCATCAGAAATAATGAAAAGCCAGCAAAATACTCACATTTGGAGTCCTGAGGCTCTGGTTTGCTCCCAGGTGGCTCAGGAGAGAGTTTGGTCCCTATCCTGGTTGGGGGTTGATCCAGCTGCCCGGTGGGAGCGCTTTTTTTCGGGAGAGGGGGAGAACCCACCTCCATGGCCACCAGTTGTTCCTCTTCCGGAGCCAGGACTGCCAAGAGAAGGAAATCATTGGCCACCGAGGGCAAATAACGCGGCTGAGGGAGGTCGGGGGGAGGAGGCGGCTTCATTCCGTGAAGGTTTAAGCTCAGGAGGGAGAATCGGAGAGAAGGGGGCTCTGCACGGGGCTGGCAGGTGATCTGAGAGGGGGACACCCACCCCAGTGGCAGGTGACACACCACTGGGAGAGTGGTGACCTGCCAGCGGGATCTGTGGATGCTTGGGGACAGTGGGAGGGGGGGAGGAGGGTGGCAGCTCCCTAAGGGGAGGGGACAGGGAAGGTGGCAGCTCCCTGTCAAGGAGAAGATGGCAGCAAGTCTCTAAGGGGAGGGAACAGGGAAGGTGGCAGGTCCCTGCAGAGGGAAGAATGGGGATGGCGGCGGGTCCCTAAGGGAGGAGGATGGGGATGGTGGCAGGTCCCTAAGGGAAGGGACAGAGAAGGCGGCAGCTCCCTGCCTGGGAGGGGAATGGGACAGTGGCAGGACCCTAAGGGGAGGGGACAGGGAAAGTGACAGCCTCATAACAGGAGAGGACAGGGGTGCTTGGGGACAGCAGGAGTGACGGAGGATGGCGGCAGTTCCCCGCAGGAAGGGTGACAGTGGCAGCTCCCTGCTGGAGAGGGGAAATGGTGTCAGTTCCCTCACAGGGGGCGGCGGCAGCTCTCTGCGTGTGTGGGGGACACACGCGAAGGTGGCAGCTCCCTGCAGTGGTGGGGAAATAAAGGTGGCATCCCTCTGCAGTAGGATGGATGGATGGATGGATGGATGGATGGATGGATGGATGGATGGATGGATGGATGGATGGATGAATGGTGGCAGCTCCCTGCTGGGAGGAGAACAAGGAAAAGTGGCAGCTCCCTGCTGGGGAGGGGACAAGGAAGGTGGCAGGTCCCTAATTGGAGGGGACAGGGAATGTGGCAGCTCCCAAGGCGTGGGATGGGAAGGTGGCAGCTCCCAAGGCAGGAGATGGGGAAGGTGGCAAGTCCCTGTGAAGGAGGGGACAGGGAAGGTGGCAGCTCCCTGCAGGGGAGAGGAGGTGATGAGGAAGATGGCAGGGAAGGTGGCAGCTCCCTAAGGGGAGAGGACAGGGCAGGTGGCAGCTCCCCGCAGGGGGGAGAATGGGGAAGGTGGCAGTTCCCTAAGGGAGGAGGATGGGGAAAGTGGCAGCTCCCTTTGGCAGGGGGACAGGGAAGGTGGCAGGTCCCTGCAGGGGGGAGGATGGGAAAGGTGGCAGGTCCCTAAGGGAAGGGACAGGGAAGGTGGTAGGTCCCTACAGGGGAGAGGACGGGGATAGTGGCACCTCCCTGCAGCGGGGACATGGCCGCTGGCAGCCCCGCCCGGGCCTGGGGGCGGGCTGGGGGCTGCCTCGGGCTCACCGGGCCCGGCTCCCCACCCCGGGGCGGTGCCGGGGCACGGCCGGGATTTGCATCCCCCCACCCCGGATCGTGTCCGTGTCGTCCCCCCCCCCGGCCCCCACCCCCGCCCCTACCCGGAGGGGGCGCGGCGGGGAGGAGGAGAAACGCTCCCTTCCCCCCCCACCCCGGTCCCAGAGGTGACAGGAACCGGGCGCGGCCCGTTGCGATCGGCCAGGCCGCACCCGGGGTGGGGGATGGCGGGGCCCCCGTGAGGGACAAAGCCACGGACAAAGGAGGGCGGCGGCTCGGCGACAGCGGCCTTCACCGGGCCTCCCCCCATCCCCTTCCCCGTCTGGGCCGGGCCTGGAACCGGCGGCGGCCCCAGGGTCGGGCCCGTCGCTGCGGCGGGGGAAGGGGAGGGGGGGGCAGTGAGAGGTGGGGTGGGGGGGGGCCGCGGGTGGGCCCGGGCGCGGCGGGGCGGGGTCGGCGGAGGAAAATGGGGGCTCACCCGGCTCGGGCGCCGCCTCGGGCTCGGGTTCGCCGTCCCCACCCCGGTCCCGGTCCCGGGGTCGCGGCGCCGCCGCCGCTTTTGTCACTTTGGGCTGCGAGGAGGTGGAGGCCGCCATCTTGGCTCCGGCACATGCGGGGCGGCCGCCAGGCCGGCAGGCCGAGCGCCGAGCGGCGCGCGCCCGCCAGGCCCAGCGGTCGAGCGCCGAGTAAGGCAACGGAGATAAAGGGCGGGGGGGCGGGGGGAGAGGGAGCCGGTGCCCGGGGCGGGAGGTCGAGTGCCGAGCAATCGGCGGCCCGGCCGGCAGAGGCTGCGCGGGTGGTGGCGGCAGGAAGGGAGGGGGGAGCGCCGAGCGATCGAGCGTCGGGGCAGGACAGGGGGGAGCTCTATGGCGGGGTGCGAGGCCCAGAATCGGGCCCCGGACAAGAACCGGAGCCAGGACCGGGTTCCCCGGGGCTCAGCTCTTGCCCAGCACCGTGGAGCTTCCTCCTGGGCCTGCGGCAGGGCCAGGGCCTGGGGTATGGGGCAGGGCCTGGCCCCAGGGCTCGTGTCCCTCTCTGGTCCCCCTCACACCTCCGGCCCAGCCCCATAGGGCTCGCCTGGCCCCACAGATCCCCAGGCCCTGACTCAACCTCCCCCTCACTGAAGGGGGCTCTCCCCACCCCAACACCACTCGTCCAGGGCTGACCCGGACACCCACTGAGAGGGAAAAGGCCACCCAAAGCCTTCTCCATCCCCTCCGCCTCTGCCACAGCCCGGGCTGCCCCAGGGAGGGGGTTTCTATTCAAACCAATCCGATAAAAAAAAAACAAAAAAGAGAAGGGAGTCGCTGTCCAGAAGAGGGATATGGGGACATCAGCCATCGCCCGTGGCACTGCCACCCCCCCTCAAAGCCGGGGGTACAAATAACGCCTGAGCAGGGATTCAGACCCACGGGGACAGACGCAACGGCAGCAAAGTCTCCCCAGAAGCGCCGCTCCTAAACAGGCCGACAAGCGCTACCAGAACCCACGGAGAAATCCAGGTTTTTGACAGAAGCTATTGCAAAATTACAGCAGGTGCGGGGAGAAAGTGAGCCCTGCGAAGGGAGACGCGGCCACGCGCTGCCCGGGGTGAAGAAAAGCAACGACGAGTCCTATGGGAAAAGGGAAATGCTGCCAGAGCACGCAGAATCATAGAATCGTGGAATGGTTTGGGTGGGAAGGGACCTTAGAGACCCCCCAGTGCCACCCCCTGCCCTGGGCAGGGACACCTCCCACCAGCCCAGGTTGCTCCAAGCCCCGGCCAACCTGGCCTTGAACCCCTCCAGGGATGGGGCAGCCACAGCTTCTCTGGGCAACCTGGGCCAGGGGCTCACCGCCCTCACAGCCAAGAATTTCTTCCCCAGATCTCATCTCAGTCTCCCCTCTGTCAGTGTAAAACCCTTCCCCCTCGTCCCACGGCTCCCCTCCCTGATCCAGGTCCCTCCCCAGCTTTCCCGGAGCCCCTTTAGGGACTGGAAGGGGCTCCAAGGTCTCCCCGGAGCCTTCTCTTCTCCAGGCTGAACCCCCCCAGCTCTCTCAGCCCGGCCCCACAGCAGAGGGGCTCCAGCCCTCCCAGCATCTCCGGGGCCTCCTCCGGCCCCGCTCCCACAGCTCCGTGTCCTTCTGCTGTTGGTGCCCCAGGGCTGGAGGCAGCGCTGCAGGGGGGTCTTCCGCGAGCGGAGCAGAGGGGCAGGATCCCCCCCTTGCCCTGCTGCCCACGCTGCTGGGGATGCAGCCCAGGCTGCGGGGGGTTCTGGCCACCTTCTCCCCCATCAACACCCCCAAGTGCTTCTCCTCAGGGCTGCTCTCCGGTCATTCTCTGCCCAGCCTGGATTTGGGCTGGGATTGCCCCAACCCACGAGCAGGACCTTGCACTTGGCCTGGTTGGACCTCACGGGGTTGGCACGGGCCCACCCCCAGCCTGTCCAGGTCCCTTAATCTGCTGGCCACTCTTCTTGAGGAGGAGGAGGAGAAGGGAACGTGGTGAAACACATGTAGGAAACCAAAATCTACCTGGATCAGGAACAAAAAAATCCACCTGGATCGCAAAGCAACCGTAACAAGCGCAGACCGTTGACCTCAGCAGCGAACGGAGAGGACCGATCCCTGCTGGAACCCTCCCCGTCCACTCCCGGCACACCAGGGTGATACACCCAGTGCCAACCGACGGAATTTACAGTACGTAAAAGTTACGGACAGAGCCCAAAATAGAAATACAGAAAGACGGAGCATGTAATCGTTACCTTGGACCAGTTCTGCTCAGCTCCATCCTCCTCCTCACCTCCCGGGGGAAGGACAAGCAGAGTCCCAAAGTGGCGACAACGGTCTCCTTACAGTTTTGGGGCTTCCGAGTTGAAAACACGCCTTCAAAGCCGGCCAGTTCGGTCCGTAATTGCACCAGGAAAACCCACGTGCAATGGCAAACCCGCCTGCCGTTCCCCGAGTGTAAAAACAAAACCGAACCACGAAGCGGCAGCGGGGGAAGAGGAGACAGCCCACGAGAGCCACAGCTAAAACAAAACCAGAGCCACACCAGAGACTTCATTTTTCCAGCATGGGGAAGCTTGGGAGGTTCAAATTCCTATTTACTTTTGCATCTCAGGCAGCTTAAAAAGGGATGGTGGATAGTTAATCCAGCTTCTGCCAAGATTAACCAGGTTCTGCGAGGCTAAAGCAGCGACGATGGGCCAAATCATGACATTTTTAGGGAGTTTCAAAGCCCACGGCAGTAACCAGAGGTCCCCAGGGGCTCCGGTCTCTGGGCAGTGACGACACGGAGGGTCTCATCCTGGCAGCTTTCGGGTGCTGAGGGGACACGTGTTCACATCTGCGGGGTAGCACAGAGACTCGCGAGTCCTCAAACACTCTCACGCTGATTTTCAACAAACCCCGCTGAGAAGAGGGGAGAGAAAAGCCCCCCGTAGCGGTCGACAACCCCATTGCACCTGGAAAAAGGCTCGGGGGGGATAAACCTCCTGCTTTAAACCCTCCTTCAAGGGATGATCCACGGAGCAGCCGGTGCCGCTTCCGAGCTGCAGAGCTCAGCCGTGGTCTGAGAAAGCGATTCCCCAAATTTGAGCCAAATCTTCCGGAAGAAGATCCAGCAAAGGCAACAAGGGGTATGGGAAACGCCGGGACAGGCAGGATTGCCTGATTGCTGGCTTGTCACGGGCTCCGTCTGGGGCGAGGATGGAAGCGTCTGTCTTTGCTGGCCAGCTTACGGCCTCCAGAGCTCCGTGCGAGCCGACTCCTTGCCAAGGCGGGGTTTTGCCAGCTTTCGGTCGCGCTTTTGAGCTATCGTATCATTTTAAACACGGTGCTTCCCCTCGCTGGCGCTGCCGAGGAGGGCAGGCTGCTCATGAACTGCGCCTAAAGTTCCTCTCATCTTTCTTTACCGGGGCGTCAAGGCATAAAACCTCTCCTTGGCTTAAAGGAGCCGGAAAAAAAAGCGACATTGGGACTAGGAGGACACGAGGAATCGCCGTGGCAGGAGCTGGAGCTCGCTGAAATTTAACGGGGAGAGGAGAAATACAAGAAAGAGATGCCGTTCCTTTCTCTGCCACTGTCCCGCTGGGCTGCGGTGGCGGCGGCGAGGCTGGTTTTGAACCCGAGGTGGTTGCAGGACCCGTGGGTATCCCCGGCTCATCCCAACCCAGGGATCGCCCCCTGCAACATCCCCTTCTCCAGCAGTTACAAACCAGGGTCTCCCAAAAACAGCGGGAAAGGGACAATTTCTACCTGTGCTTGCCAAGACTAAAATGGGTTATTGCAACCACCTGCCTTCGAGTGCCGCCCCCAGGGATCCTCACTCCGCAATTCCTGTGCTGGAAGACCTGGCCGAGAGATTTCTCACCATCTCCTCTGGCCACAGACGGGCTGCGGTGACAACAAGAGCTCAAATCCAGGCTAAAAACCGACGTCCGGCCTCCCTGCGGTGCTGCCTACCATCAGAAATCATCAGAGAGCAGGAGAAGAGACAATATCGAGGGCAACGGCCCGCGTTCTCCTCCTGCAGGGGAAGGAGGGAAGGGAAGGAGGAGGCCAACCTGAGTTTTTCAATAACCTGGAACTCCTGAAAGGAATCAAAGACGGTGGAAAGTAGGTCAGGCTGCGGGTGAGCGCGGAACGAGCACGCGGGGAGGAAAATCAGAAAGGCCGGCACAAAAGGAGAGCGTGACCCAAGAACCGTTAACCTGGGAGGGAGGTGGGGGTACCTCCAACCCTCTCCAAACTCAACAAGACACGGCCCTGAGCAACCTGACCTGGCTTTGAAGTTGGCCTTGCTGGCATCTGGGGTCAAGTAGGGACCTCCAGAAGGTTTTTCTAACCCTTCGTCCATCTGCGATTCATGGAGCCACTGTGGGATATGCGGGCATGCTCCTCGACGGAAAGGAGGACGAAAGGCCACGTCCACAAAGCATCTCGATTCCTTCGAGGAGGGCGACCACAATTAACAAGAGGAAGCAAAGGTCAGGATGGAAATCGGAGCCGCTGCCGAGCTGCGCCGAGGTCTTTGCTCTCAAGTCAAAGTGTCAAGGAAGAAACGAGGCTCAAAGAAACCATAAAATCTACAATAAACGTTCTCTTGCAGCCCTAGTTGTGCTGGTGGAAGAGCCTTCCCCCTACGGTCTCCTCCGGCCTCTCCTCAGCCTGTTGCTGAGGCTCAGGCTGTGGTTGGCCCCATCCCAGGCACCACGAAGTCCCAGGCTCCTCCTGGCTGCGCTGGCTCGCACACCCTGGATAAAAGGAGGTGGGGGCAGGAATCCAAGCAGCGATGGGGTCTCTGCCCACTTGTATCTCTGAGCAGACCACACCAGGGCTCCCCCTGGACACCCCTAAAATCAATTTTGGAGACCCTGATGCTGGACCCCATCCCTTTTTCACTCATTGTCCACTGGAAGGAGCTCTCTGTTCACCACGTGTCCTGGAGCAAAGACTTGCAGAGAGGAATCTGGGGGCTTTACATGATGGGGAGCTCAACAGGAATCAACCATGTGCCCTCACGGCCAAAAGGGCCGCCCATATCCTGGCACAGTCCAAAGACGCCCAAGTTTGTGGGCGTCTAAGAAAGACAATCTAAGAAAGACATAAAAATATTAGAACGTGTCCAAAGGAGCAGCAAGAGAGATGGCAAAGGAGTAGAAGGCATGACTTGTGAGGAGCAGCTAAGGGTATCAGAGGTTGGTCAGCCTGGAGAAGAGGAGACCAAGGGGTCACCTCGTTGCTGTCTACAACTTCCTCGTGATGGGGAGAAGAAATGGAGGTGCTGATCTCTTCTCTTGGGTGTCTGGTATGCGAGGGAACGGCTTAAAGCTGCATCCGGGGAAGTTCAGATTGGCCATTAGGAAAGAGTTGTTCACAGAGACGGTGGTCCAGAACTGGAAGGAGCTCCCCAGGGATGAGGTCATGATAGCCCCCCAAGCCTCGTGGTGTTCAAGAAGAGTTTGGAGAATGCTCTTAGATCCAGAGTTTAACTTTTAGGTTGCCCTGTTTGGAGTCAGGAGTTGGGCTTGATGATTGTCACGGGTCCCTTCCAACCCAGGAGATCCTGAGAATGTTTCTGAAAACTATGCTCTAGAGAGGGGGAAGACGCTCTTCAGCCAAGGCAGGATCTTGGGCATGGAAAGGGCAAGCCCCACTTCTGAGTCCTCATCTGGAGGCTCAACATGAGCAAGCACCAGGTGGAGGACGTGGAGAATCATTCCCTAAGCTCATGCCATTCAACCGACCCTCTTCCCCTCCTCTTAAAAACCCAGGACGCACCCCAGAAGGTAGGGCTCTGCGTGGGGTGGAAGGTCAACCAGCAAACGCACATTGTCCTACCCATGGTGAAACATCACTATCGCTGCATGGGACCAGGTCAAGAGGAGAAATCCAGGTCTAGCAGAAAACCATGCGGTTTGAGGCAGTAAGGGAGAACGTGGGGTGTTAAATCTGGGGAAAAAACGGGGAGAAGAAGGGAGGATGATGGTTCCAAGCCTGCGAAAGCAGTTTGGGGGACAGAGCAAGGTGAGGCAGGCTATGAGGAAGGAGAACGGCGAGCCGTTTTGGAGAGGACGCAGTTGCCTAACGCTTCCCAACGCCTGCCAAGAAGCGCCACGTGTTCTCGGAGGCGGCTGCCAATAGGTTCGGAGCCAGGAGAGAGATAAACAGCCTCGATAACGAGCCAAGCTGGGCCTTAAGGAGGCGGCTGCAGCAGCAGGACACACCTTCGCCCGTCACAACATGCAGGGAAAGCCACCGCTGAGCACAGGGACCTCCTCGGAGAAGCCACCAACTCCACTGGGTACGGCTCAGGAGCCAGCGGTCTCCAGGAAAAGAAGAAAAGAAAAAAAAAAAAAAAAAAGGGGGGTTTCAGACTTTTAAGCTGTTCAAAGGCAAAGTAGAGTGAATGTTGCAACCCCTCCGTACGTCACAGCCCGTCCTGGGATGGGCAGGAGCAGACAGACCCCTCCTGCTCTCCTCCGACGCGTCCGACGTCGAGCGCGGCATTTCAGGGAGGGTTCGGACATAGCGAGGAGGGACTCGCGAACGATCCGGGGTCTGAAATCGGGACCAAACAGGGGAGACTGAAAGATCTGGGTGTACAGAAGAACATCAACTCTTGTCTCTGCTTATTGGGGGTAAAATGGTCATGGATTTAGATATTAAAAATACCAAAGACCTCATCGGCTTTCTAAGGGTGAGGGCTGGCGACGGCAGCGCAGGCAGTGGTGGTGTCTCCATCCGAGCCCGGAGCAGCCACGTCCAGGTTGGTTTAGGTACCGTGGACTTGCCTGGAAGCAGCAGGAGGCAACAGGTAACCTCCGAGATCCCCGCAGTATCTCAAAAACATCCTGTTTTTGCCACACACGCTCCCATCTAAACAACCGGCGCAGCCAAGTTCGAGTTCTCGCCGCAGACCCAAACACCTACTTCCTCCCTTTGACTTTTAGTTTTGCTTAAAGAGGTTGGTGGTTGGGTTTTGTTTTTTTTTTTTTTTTTTTTCTGGTTTTGTTTTTAAACAAGCAGCCGAGGGTACGAGACCGGCAAGAGCCAACCCAGCTCTCCCGCTGGGTGCGTGTTAAACCCAGAGCCCTTTTCCCGACTCCGCTCTTCTTTTCTTCTCCGTGTCCCACCTGCGAGCAGCTCCGGGAAGGGAAACTTCACCCCGCGAGGGCCAAGACCCTCAAGGTCTTGCGGTGATTTGATTACAAAACCCCAAGAACGGAGAGCGCCGCCGGACTCATGGAGTCGATCTCCCGGCACCCGGAGCCAAAATCCTCCGCCTTCGTTTCCTGCTGCAGCCTCGTTAGAAACCACGAACCGCAGCCGGCGCAGAAAACCCTTCATAAAAGTCTCCCCCAAAAGAGGATTTCTCCCTGCCCGAGCGCTCAGCTGCCTGCCCCCCGCCATGGAGGGTTTCGGTTAAGGCTCTACCGATATTCTTAGCTCGTGCCAGCTCGAGAGGCATCTCTTGCGACGCCGGCAGAGCCCTTCTGGCAGTTCGCGCCTCTGGAAGCGGAGAGGAAGGAAGCGGGAAGGGGCTGGCGGGGAGCCGCCGGCAGATGCTGAGCTGCGACATCGTCCTGGGGCGCGAGCAGCAGCGCTGCTCCCCCGGCGTCCCCGCTCGGAGGTGCCACCGGTGGAGATGCCACCGGGTCTGCTGCGGTGCCACCACCGGCTTTTCCCCGAGATCCTCCTGCCATTAGAACTCACCCACGGCCCCGTATCTCGTTCATGTTGCTTAAAACCCTCGACGAATTACGGAATTAGCATAAAACACAGGCAGAAGACATTAACGCTAAGCAGGTGCCCTTAAGGCAGCTCATTGCTCCTGGCCGAGGCTGTCGCAAGACGCTGGCGGCTCCCTCGAGCTCCCGCCCGTCTCACGCGTGATTTGAAGAGACGCGGGGACAAGTGGGCTTAAAAAATAAACATCTAAAAAAAAAAAACCCTCCCGGCTACGGATTCGGCATCCCCCATCTCCAACCCCGCTGCACTGTTTGCTCAGCTGCTTCCCCGCAGCCGTACCCGGAGCAAGAGTTAAATAAATACGGCGACGGGCGCCGCTTCGTTCTTAAATCGGTTGCGACAGAGACTTCCCGGCACAAAGCCGGGGCGCCCCGAAAGCGCCGTTTCAGGCTGGAAGGAAAACAAGGAGAGTTTCCGACTCACGGCGAGTCGCTCTCTGCGAGGTTCGGAGCGTAACTAAGAGACTTGAGGCTTGGATTTAAACACAAAAGCCGTCCAGCGAGCGCTATCTCCACGTGATCCGCCGGCCGCGCTTCGGTTACACAACAGGTTGCTGGGCCGGGGATTTTTAAGCTTTCCACATTTACCCATTTTCTGGGCATTTTTCCCCAAAGACTGGTAAGGAAATACAGAGTTTAAATCCAGGAGCACGGCTTAAGCTTTTGCTCTTGCCCTCCGCTCATCCCACGTGTCCATCCTCAACCTTATCCGGGTCTAAATACAGTGCCGAAGCAGACCAGAATTAAGCTTGAATTCAACTATTTTTTTCCCCCCTAGAAGGCCAATTCCCGGCCCCATTTCTCCCACCAAACACCCACCGGCGTTTCAAGGCAACCGGAGACGGGCGCAGCGAGGAGCGGGAGAGGTTCCCAGCCCTGCGCCAACATCACACACCAAAAAAAAAAAACCCACTTGAGTGACGTTGCCCGAACCGATAAGCGAGATCGTATTTCAAGACGTGACCCATTTTTTTTTTTTTTTTTTATCCTAAAACTTCACGTTGGGGACATTTGATATTAGATCTGCCTTGTTAAGAACTGCGGTAACCTCTGCTCCGATGAGCGGTTGTTACCAAAGGGTGGCCGCACTCTTTCTTCACCGAGACACTTTCCACCCTTCTCAACCACAAAAATACCCGAGCCCTCCTTTTTAAAAACAGCGGCGCTACCTATAACGGCTCGTGCCCGTGAATTTTGGGCACCGGGAGACCTAAAAATTGCTGAGCGATCGTCACAGTCAGCATCCAGCTCTCCAAAACGCCTCTCCTTGGCATCAACCACCAGCCCGGGTTCATCATCCAAGGTTTGCCATGCCAAGGAAGAAGAGTCTGGGTTTGTTGGTCTTTTAATTTGTGTTCGTTACGCTCAAGACTCGTTCCAAAAAGCAGCCGGGCACGGGGAACAGCGCGGAGAGCCAGGATTACAGGCTCTTTGAAATTTCAATTAAAGCCAGCTTCTCGCTGCAGGGATGTATCTCGCATAGGATTAGGCTGAGCAGAACGTAACGAGAAGCTGCTTCAAGGACTTCAAGATGCCGCCAGAAGCCCCAGGTGTCAGTAGGTGGTTGTTTTTCCTGACGCATGAGCAAGTTTTTAGTCTTTGGAAGAGGAAGAATGGTTCCTTGCCAAGTTTTTGGTGCAACGTCAAGTTTTTTGGAGCCTTGCGGGGGAAACCTGGAAGCTCTTTGGGACGGGCTCTGCTCTGGAACTGATGATCCCGTGTGAATAATTTGGCACTTCACTGATGGAGGGGGACCAGCTCAGACCCAAAGCTGTTTGGGAAGGACCCCTTAACGCCCCCCGCCATGGTAACACAACACCTACGGAAAACACGCCACTGAGGGATGAACACAGATCCCCCGAGACCAGAGGTCGCATCCTGCCTTCTGCCTGGCCAAGCACTGTCAGCACGGACCACGCTCTTCTCCTGTCCTCCAGCCACGCTCTGCCCCGTGATTTGTGAAGCTTTAGAGGTTTCCTCGATGGAAACCTCGTTCCTAAACGCGACGCTTTTCAAATGAGAAAGGCTGAACGTAACAAAGCGCGGCTCCCCGTTGGGATGCGACCCCTCCATCCACCCCTCGTGAGACCGCACTGCCGAGGCTCTTCCATCTACCAGCATCTCCATCCACCTGCCCCAAACCAGCACCAGATTTCATGGGACACAGAGCATCAACGACGGAGACGGATAAACCAACGCCAGTTTATGCCGATTAAACCCTTCCCTGTAAATACCCACCCGCCAGCAAAGGCTCTGTTCAGCAGGACGCGATGGTTTGGGGTTACCAAAAGGGTTTCTGGCTCGCACGGGGTTTTCGGGGACACTTACTGTCTCTGTAGGACTGTAGGGACTCATCTCCCCAGGACGGGGGGAACGGGGACAGAGGAGAGCGTGGAATGCTGCACTCGGACATGGGGGTCATGCTCTTGCGTGACACGAAGCCGTGAGCTTCCCTCTCTCGGCTCGGGGACGAGGGCTCCGCTCCCATCGCCGCTTGCAGCATCGGATGCTCCGATGAGTTGGCCAACAGCTCCTTGAGGATGTTAATGGGCGAGATGGTGAGTTCCCAGTTGGTAATACCAAAGTCTCTCAGGTGGGCTCTGGCGTGGCTGGAGAGACCCGCTCGCGTGTCGAAACCGGCCCCGCAGAACTCGCATCGCATCAGGCTGAAAGTACTGGGGTCGAAGTTTGCAACTGCGGAAAGAAGGGCAGAGAGTCAGCGCCGCCGCTAAAACCCCTGGATGGGGGCTCCGAGGAAGGGAAGGGGGGGCTATTGCACCTGAGACAACCGCACGGCACCGGTTGCGCCGTGGCCACCACGGTTGAGGTTGACCACAGCACCATACGTACCCAGTTCTCGGTGGGAGGAGAAAACCCCACCGATTAAACCCAAGAAAATAGAAAGCATGGTGAATTGAATACATACTACCTTTTTTCTTCTTCTTTTGGAAGGAAAATTTTTGCTCAATAGCTTTCACTTCTTCCGCTGAGATGAAGTGACGGACGTTGTAGCTCACCCCCACCCTGTTGAGGTGGCCCCGCACGTGGTTCGCCAGCCCGATCCCGTTGTGAAACCTGTCTGGGCAGTAGGGACATTTCCTCTCCTCGTTCTTCAGCATGGGCGAGTCGGAGTCCAAGAGGTCATCAAGCTCCAGAGGACCCTCCAGAGGAGCGTCCAACAGGAGCATATCCAAGGGAAGGGGTTCCTCCATCATGAATTCCTGGGAAGGGAGAGTTGTTTTCTTCTTGAACGGCTTCCCCCGGGGCCGTTTCGTCGCCTTGGGGTGCAGGTTCACCTCCTCCAGGAGGACGATGGGGACCATCATCCGCAACTGCTGCTGCTGCTCCTCCGAAGCTATCGAAGAGTCGGTGGCTTTCAAGGTGTCTCTGAACGTCCTCTTGAGGTCTAAGGCAGCTTGAGGGATGGTGACGGGTTTGATGCCTCTGTTCTCGCTCAGATCTATCTCAGTGCTCGCGGAGATCTCCTCTTCCATGCTCCCAGCGTCGCTGCCCAACATCCACTTGTGCCTGAGCTCCTCCAGCCCCATCGGGTGGCTCCTGAGACCGTCGCCTTCTCCTTCAAGGTGCTGAGCCGCTGCTTTTTTTTTCAGCTGCCGCAGAGCAAACTGGGAATAAGCTTTCGCCGAGGGAAAACTGGAGAGCCCCAGGTTTTTATGGGGGGTAGCATACGGAGCTGCTTTCCTGGCATGAAACCCTGATGTCTGGTAGTCCTTTTTACTAGCCCCGTTGCTTTTATCGAGCCTTGGGTGACTTAGGGCAAAACCGTGGACCGCTTCGTAATGCGATGTGCTTTCTTGGGGAGGTGGAGGGAAAAGCCGGTCTGCTTTGCTGAAATAATCCGTCTCTGCAAACCGGCCTGGCCTGGCCGGGCTGTAGGCATCTCTGCTAGTTCCTGGTTGATTGGGATCGTCCTCATACACCTCCGCGTCCCAGGAGAGGTGGGAATGGGCGTATTTCATGTGCTCCTTGAGGATGTTCTCGTTGGGGGCCGGGAAGCTGCAGAGCATACAGGTGCTGAGCCCTTTGCCGCTGCCGTGAGGTGGTACCTGCATCTGCAGGGACATGTGTTCATTTGGTTTGAAGTGTTTGTAGATGCCGTGCACGGGGCTATCCCGTATTTCTCCGCTGCCCGCGCTTCCAAAGAGATTCATGTTCTTTGCCCCTTGGTCCTTCCTCTCCTTGACGTGCATCTTGGCGTGCTGGACAAAGATCTTGGAGGAGTTGGTGCCAAAGACACACTTGGGGCACTGCAGCCGGGCTTCCCGGCCTTCGTCTGGAAACTCGTTCAACTTCTGAATCTCTTCGATAATTTTTTCCCTAGACTCTTGGTGGAGCCTTTTGTGCTGCTCCAAAGACGTGGGGTCTCCAAAGGCCCATCCGCACTCGTTGCAGCAGAACTGACACTGTCCTCCCAAAGCATCTCTGTCTTGGTCCCTCCCTGGTCCACGATTATGCTGAAGCATGTGATCCATCAAATGTTCCTTCTTCTTGAAGTAAATGCTGCACTCGATGCAGGTGTACACCGTAGGGTCCTCCTCTGGACCCAGCTCCTCCTTCCCCTGCTCCTCCAACAAGACGCTGCACACGTAGGGCCGCATCTCGATGTCATAGGAGCTGCAGGGAGCGGGTTCCAGAGACATCAATGGGATCCGCTCCACCGAGTCTTCGGCATTTACCGTCCAGGACTGTTTGCCGACGGCAAGATCCGCGCCGAGCTGAAGGCCCGGCTTCTGGATTGTCCACTCGGCCGCGTTGAGTGGGTTGATCTCGCCCAAGTCTGAGTCGACCATCAGCCCCTTCCTGTGGGACGAGGAGCTCTCCAGGGATTTGGACTTGCCGAGGACAGGGTTTAGCGTTTTTCTGAACACCGTCGGAGTCAGCGGAGGAGGCACTTCACGCACGGCCTGTCCCCGAAAGGGCAAGTTGGTTGCTACATCTGTCGGCTTGCTTATGTCTTTGTAGTGAGGACTCGGGCTTTTGCTGGGTCTAGAAATCCAGTCGACCCTCTGGATTCCCCTCTTGCTTTTATCTAAGTGCTCTTTGCTGAGGCCTTCAAGTTGCTTTGGTTCATTTTTGAGATATTTCTCTTCCCCGCTGCCAACCGATGCCCCAGCGCAAGGGCTGGGCGTCTCTGCTGCCACTTTGCCACCATCCAGGTCCTCGGAGTCGCTCTCCAGTTGCTCAGGATCCACCTGCACAGTATTTACAACCTGGGGCTCCACGGCGAAGGCCGACTCCTTTACGCACCGCGCGTCCTTTGAGTCCTTCAAGCCAGAGAGTCTCTCTAAAGTGCTTTCTTCTCTCCCATCGCCCGCTCTCGTCTCCAGCGCGGAGGTGTCCCAGGTCACGCTGCCGGACACGGTCATGTTTCGCAGGTCTAGGGAGCTCCTGGCATCCGTTCTGTACAAAGCCTTCTTGAACTCCAAATGTTCTTCATTCGTGGAGCTGCAAATAAGTTTTTGAGAGTTAGTAACTGGTTAACGGGATTGTACCGACATTTCCATTTACAAAAGGGTTGGCCTAGAACCTAGTACAGCATGACACAAGCTGGGGGCTCCACGGCAACTCCCGTATTGCCCCAAATATTAAAGACTTGGGGCAAAAACGAGGCCATCCCTCCACACCCTCCCTTGGCCATGGGCAGCTAGAAGCATTTCTGCATCTTCTCCTAAGCTTGCTCCAAGCTCGTTTCAGCGATGGCTCCACCTGCTCCCTGTGATGGCTCTTCCATGTTCATGTCAGGTACACCAGGAGCGTTGGGTTCCCATCACCACGTCACCCATTCCTGCCTTGGGCCAGAAGTCATCTTCCCCTTGCTCCACCCCACTCTTTGCTTCTCCTTCCCTTTCCCCTCCTCCGAACTCCTCGGGATGCTTGGACACATTCTCTGGGACCAAAGGATGGTTTGTCTCCATGATTAAATGGAAGTCCCTGGGTGATCCCTCTCCACAGCAGGAATGGGGAGCCTTTCTTCTCTGTGCAGAGACCCCAAACCATGGTGGATCAAGGTGGTTCCTCCCCATCCTCTTCCAAACCTTCAGGAAGAGCCCTAAAGCCGGAGAACACCATCAAGCAGCTGGAAAACATAAAAGCCTCCATGGGGTGAGCTCTACAGTGGGGCTGGGTAGCCCCAGGCCACCCAGACGAGTGCTGTGGGTACCACCACGGCACCCAAGATGTGTTGGGTGTTAGAGAGGGGCCGAGCACACCCATGGGCAGTCCCAGCCTGGTGGTTTGGAAAGTCCTACATTGGGCTTTGGAGGCTTTTTCCTGAAAGGAAGGAAGGACGTGGTGAGGGCCACGAGGGTGCAACAGAGGCACTTGATGTTCTCCAAGATGCCTCGAGGGACTGGAGACATCTGGCACAGGACCAACAGTTAGGAGCCAGGATCTACAGAGCCTCAAGCCCTTCTGCTGGGGTGGTGGGAGTCTTGGTGGGGAAGCAGAGAGCCTTGAAGGGCACCAGATCCCCACATTTAGGCTTCTGAACTGGGGTCCAAGAGATCAAGGAACCCTGACGGCAGCTTCATGGGGGTTCGGGGCCGAGCAGCCTTGGGGCATCCATGTCCCCATCCCTGCCCTAAGGATGGGACCCAGCTTTTGTCCTCCACACCCAGCTTCACGCCCGGCTTCTCCCTCTACCCAGCACCCGTGGCATGAATGCATAGCCAAGAGCCGGATGCAAACCGCCGTATCCCGGCTCCTGCTCCGTGCTAAACCATCCCTAGGGAAGAAACCTGCCGGAGCACAGAGCCCGACACCCGGAGAAGCCCGGTGACTCGAGACCTCAAGCAAGGAGCTGCTCCAAGGCCAGGAAAACACTATCTCACGGGTCAAGTTGTGCTGCCAGGAGAACAAAGCGCCTTTGTTGGAGACAGCAGGGCTGCCAGTTCCACACGGTTCTCGCGCTGCCCCTCTCTCTCTCCTTCTTTTTAAACCTATTTATTTCCAGCTTGTTCCTGAAAAAAGCCAAGTTCAGGGGCGAACCGACCCTCCCACCTCACCACGCTCGCCCTCCCAGCTCCAAACTTTTCCCTGTTTTTAACAGGAGAGAAATTACCGCGGACTGGAGGACGGGCTCGCCATTGTCCGTGGCGTGATATCAGGGAAATGCGATTCCCATATGCACTGTAAAACCCTGCAAACGTTATTAAAAATAACTCGCTAAGGAAACCGCTGGCCCAGGAAGGATCAGTCACCAGCAGATACTAAAATAAGCCCATTAAAACGTGCCGGGCATTGGTTGGCGTCGCTAAACAGGCTAAGACAGAGAGCGATGCTGAGCCAGGCCCGGGTCCCCCGGTGCCACGAGGAGGGACAAGGACCCTTGCCCTGCGCGAGCCTTGGCCTGGCACCCCTAAATCTGCCTTTTCCAGGGTGCTCAGAGCTATTTGGGACACCCCTTGGCAGCTTCGGGACACCCAACACAACCAAATCGAGCATCCACCTCCCAGCAGGGACGGCCCCAGCAGTGCCGAGGGGAACTGGGATGGCTCCGAGGGGTGACTCGGGGGTAGGCAGAAGCCGGGTGGTTTGTCGGGAAGCGGGACAAAGGAGACGAATTAGAGCAGCCAGCACTGCTCTGCAGCGAGGGGACCGTGCTGGCCGGCTCTAGAGGGACCTGCTGACGTCCTCGGTGGTGGGACAACCCTCTTCGGGGACAGGCAGGGAGATATTTTGGGGCTTTGTGTAACCGGAGCGCCGTTGGCAAGGGGAGATGGGCTCCTGGGTGCTCCCTGCTCTGCCGCGTCCCTTGGGAACTTACCCGAGTTCAGTCCTGTGAGCCGGCACGGCACCGGAGAGGGCAGGATCAGGCTCATCTGCAACAGAGAGGAAAGCTCCAAGGTCAGTGCCCAAGCGAGGCTTCTTCCAACGCAATTTGCAATGAAGTGATTTTTAATTTTTTATTTTTTTTTTTTGGTGCGTGTTAAAAAAAAGCTTTCCCAGCAGATAAAACCCCCTCTGCTCCCGCTGCCCGTCCTTCCCTCCTACAGCCGGGTCCGGATTACGGGAGGATTTCCAAGCCACACTTAAGAGGGTTTAATCCCGTGTGCAACTATTTGATGTATAATCGTTCCTGCCGCTAAGCAGTTTAACGGGAAGATGCACACGCTGCTGGCCGCGCTCCCACCACCGAGGTATCCGGCACGGAGCCGCCGCGGCCGAGCAGCTGGACAAGGGTTGGCTTGATCCACCAGGTGAAGACCACCAGTTCCCCCGACGCCACGGACGGGGGCTCACAAGCCTCCCCAGCGACGACGTGCAGCCCTGCGCTGGGACCAGCACGCGGGGTTTGCTCTGAGCATCGTTTGGGGCTTGGAGGAGCTTTGCTTCGCTCCGGTGTTGGCCGAACCCCCGGGGATGGCTCCTGGGCTAAAGCACCTCCGAGCCCGCTCGCAAGAAGGCACAAGGCAGGATTTCAGGCAGCGACGACAGACAGGCAAATGCCTCCTGAAGATCTACAGGGTCCGCTGAGATATATCGGACCCAGACGCATCCTTCCTCAGGAGGAGGAAAACCTTCGGCTGCGTCCGATGAAGATGTCTGGATCAAACCTACCCGTCCCAGATGCTCCGTCAGTGGCGCTGTGCTCAGGGAAGGACACGGGGGTCTTACTCCTCATGCCGGATTCCCTCCATCCTGCTCCGGCCACGCGTTGCCTGTCCCGGCCGTATGGAAAGCAGGGACTCACTTGTTATTACAGGCAAGGCTGGGAGCTTGGGGAAGCCAAGACGTCGCTGGGTGAATCCCACATTGTTTCCTGCTGCGAACCAGCCCCAGGCAAGCAAAGCTTGCTGCTGGGACAAGGAATTGTCCTGCATCCCTCCTCCCATCATCATCATCTTGGGTCACGGCAGCCCAGCAGCCCGGCCCCAGGCAAGCAAGCTTGCTGCTGGGACAAGGAGTTGTCCTGCATCCCTCCTCCCATCATCATCATCATCATCTTGGGATGTCCAGACGCCCAAGAGTTGCCTGGGGCTCACCGGTGTGGTGGAAATCAGCTGGAGGCCATGGGAAGGAGGTGGCCACGGCTTGATGGAGGGTGCAGAGCCAGCACCAAGCACGCGTGGGGCTCATGGAGAAAAGGGATGTGCCAGGAGCAGCTCAGCCTCCCCCCCGCCCCGACACCGACCAACAACCCCGCGAGCCTTTGATGCTGAACGCAAAGATGAGAGAGAGCGGGATCAAGCTGCCCGTCCCGGGAAGGCAACGGGGAGCGCTTTGGAAACACACGGCCAAGGAGATGGGTTTCACTGCAACGATCCGTGGGCTCAGCCTGGGAGAGCCTCGACAGCCCAAACTGACCTCCATCCCCTCTGGGATGGACGCAGCCGCTCACGGTTTGTGTTTATCCTATAAATTACCGGTTACGTGCCCTAAAACCAGGAGGAAGGTGGTGTTCAGGCCACCACGCTGGTTATGGAGATGGGGGAGGCAGGGCAGGACCTGCCCCGAAAGCAGAGGAGGGACACGAAAAGCCAGGGTTGGCTTCCAGACCTTCCATTTTAGGTGAGCCACCTTAGAGGCGAGATTTTTAAGGCTGAGCATCTCCGGTGTGTAGATCTCATCCAGAGATGGTGCGGTTTGAGATCTTTCATCTAGACGCAGAGCTGGGACCACAACATCGCCGGGGTTTAGCCGGCATCGGCACCCTCAGAGCCTGTCCCGGAGAGGTGGCAACGTCCCCGGTTCCCAAATCAGGTCCTTTTGGGTTCAAAAATCATTTCGGAAAAGGCCGGCGGGATCCAGGGCGGAGCTGCCGAGGCCATGGGAGACCGTCAGCGTTCATTCAGGAAAGCCTGAGTCACCAAGCAGCCGGGGCGGGAATGTCAGGGAAAAGGACGGGGAAAAATACCCCAACCCTCCCAAATCGGCAGATTTTAAACACATCCGTAAACCCCCAGCGCCTGGATGGAGAGGGGCAGAAAGCACCGACCGCCGAGAAAGGACGGTGGCAGGAGCCTTCCAGGGACTCTTTTGTTCTCCAGAGCTCCGGCACGGCTCCTATTTTTAGAAACTGTCTCCTTTAGAGGAAAACACGCGGTGATTTATCTTTCTCCTGATGAGCACGTAACTGCACTCCCTGCAAATCCTGGTTTCTTGGAAACAGCGAGAGATGAGGGAGTTTAATGTCTTGGACTTAGGAGGCTCAAATTTACCCTCTATGGTAATCCAGCAAGAGCTACTCCTCTAACCACAGGAGCGTGGCTCCAGCGTCTCCCGAGAGAGCACGGCCAATCTGAATTCATTTTTGAGCTCACGGTCTTTCCCTTCGAGAGGTCAAACACCCTCGTACTGAGGCCATGGGTCTCTCCTCTCTGTTTTTCCTCTATCCCAAGAGTTAAAGCAGCCCGGCCAGGACATCAAGACACTTTCAAAATCGAGCCATCGCACGAACCCGCGGCCAAAACACACAAAAAGCCAGAGAGAAGGGAAAACCTGTGAGTTGCCCAGCACGGGAGAGGTTATGCAGAGACCAGGAGCTCTCCCAGATGTGGCGCGCCCACCTCTAGATAAATTCGGCGATGGTTAATTACAGGACATGTTTCAAAGGTCACAGATTGAGAAATACCAACATCTCCAGAAGAGCTGAAAGAGCCCCGGCTCATCGAGGCTGTCAGAGTCGATAAGCAGATGTTAACGGCATGCCCAAGACACTCAATCATCTATTAGGGTGCAAAAATTTCACCTAAACCTTCCCCACCACCCCAAAAACCACCAGGATGCACCAGGTGCTTTTCCACGTCACCGCTCTTCATACGGCAGATGCTTCCTATACAAAGCGTTGGGTTTGTTTTGTCCCAGAGCTACTCAACGCGTATTTTAAGACTAACGACACACCGAATGGCAGCTGTGATAATTAGTAAGGTTGTCCTGCTGCGTCAGGAGGTCACAGAGACGTTGACAGATCCAACATCCAACAAAACGAGCCCAATGAAGGTCCCCGATCATCGTAGACTGGAGGACGTGATGGATAAAGACAAGCTGAGGCAGTTGGGCTCGTTCTGCGTCAGGATGAGAGCATGAAGGTGCTGACTACAGCCACTAAGTGGAGGATGTAGAGAAGACTAAGCCAAACTCCTCCCGGACACGTGCAATGAGAGGACGAGGAAGTCACAACATGGGAAACTCTTCCCTGCGAGAGCGGGACAGCTCTAGGACAGGCCAGAGGTGTGTGTGTGGGGGGATCTCCATTCTTGGAGATGCTCAAAACTCAACTTGATGGGGCTTGAGCAACCTAACTTGGAAGCTGGCTGTGCTTTGAGCACAGGGATGGGATGAAGACCTCCAGAGAGTCCTTCCCACCCCAATTATTCTGTAATTTTAGGATTAAAAGCCCAAAGAAGTTCAAGAGTCTAAAGCAAAGAGGTCTTTTGGATGGCAGTTTCCATCAAGATCCTAGGCCAAATTGAAACAGGGAGAGGATCTCCCTTCTGAAGAGTTCACTCAAGAAACTCCATTCTCCTGGAAGTTTTCTACGCAGCTCCCAAAAGAGGTCTAGTGACAGTTTAAAAGGGCATAAAGCAGTGGAGACTTAAAGAAAACTCTAAAATACTATTATTTCCCAAACTTCAAACTGTGTAAAGCTCCACCCGCTGAACACCAACAGAAGGTTTCCCTTCCATACAATCCTCCAAGACGAGAAGCAGGACACCCACCTGACCTCCACGTGCTTTCCGCATCTCTTATCTCAGCGATAAAGGATGAGGAGGGAGACTCAGCTCCAACTCAAGCTCTCCAGTGCCTCCCAGATCAGCTGGGTTCCCGCTATAGAAGGACCGGCACTTCGAAAGGCCATCGGTCCGAGGATGGGGTGAACTGGTCTCCAGCCAAGAGAGGAAAAAAACCAGGCTCCTCCAGAGGGCGAAGACTGGGATTAAACCAAAACTGAACTCGTCAGAAATCAAAAATTGAGCAAATCGGCCAGGAATTTGCAAGACCGCTTTTCCAAGCAATCTGAAGGCTTCCAAAAAGCCCTCAAAACCAGCTGATCACCTTCAAAAAGCCTTCACTGAGCCTAAACAGGCTCACCCAGGCTTAGGGGTTTTTTTTCTAGCCTGTCTAAACAAACTGAAAAGAGAGGCAAGAAGAGATATTTTATCTCCTCTACAGCCAGGCTGAGGGACCTTGCCATTTGAGCAAGGGTATTAGGCAAGGGGTGAGTTATTGCGTCATCTTCCGAGTAACGCAAGATGTCGCAAGGCATGATTTAGCTCTGGAATTAAAAACTCGCTCCTACTTCAGGCTCACGCTTTCATCTCAGGTGTTTAATTTGAGAGCAAAAGGTACCAGAAGAATCGCTGATGCAGCTTCTGCATATTGTAAATAACCGGGGAAAAAAAAAATATATAAATTGGACTCGACACGTCACCTTTCGTGGTCCAAAAACATGACAGCAACTGCTAGTGCCAAAAAAAACCCAGCAGATGGACCCGCGCAGTGGGATTCGTGCTCAATACTGGTGGGAAAACACCGCGTCCCCATGCCGTGGCGGTGCCGGAGCCGAGCGGCTGGGTGTTCACCAGCCGGCTACCACCCAACCCGGCCATGGGGATTTCTGCTGTGTCGGATGGCGCAGAGTTGGGTTTGTTACCAGCGCGATGAGGAATCTCACACTGGAAACGTTCAGTCATAAACCAGAATTGTCAGGGTTGGGAGGGACCTTTCAGATCATCGAGTCCAACGATCAACCTAACACTGACAAAAGCCACCACTAACCCATGTCCCTCAGCGCCACGTTGACCCGTCTTTTAAATACCTCCAGGGATGACGATTCCACCACTTCCCTGGGCAGCCTCTTCCAATGCTTGATAACTCTTTCAGTGCAGAAATTTTTCCTAATATCCAACCTTAAACTCCCCTGACGCAACTTGAGGCCATTGTCCTCTTGTCCAGCCACCTGGGCCTACACGATGGCCAAGAAATGGAGGGGAGGGTCTTTCAGCCCCCAGCACCGTAGGAAATATTTAGCTCCCTGAAAGCTCACTGGAAATGCAGGGAAGCAGGAGCTTCCTTTCCCATATCCCAGCCCATCTCCAAATCCATCCCATGGCCCCAAGCTTGGCTCTTCCGGCCCAAAGCAGTCATGCAAGACGACCTCTCCAAGACCGCATCCACGCTGGCAGAGACACGGCAGGTCCAACCAGAGCCAGGCTTGTGTTTGCAGTGCAAACAGTGGTGTTTGGTGGGCAAAGGCACCATCGGTAACTTTTGCTCGGCAATCCTGATACCTCCGGACACCAGCATGCGGCTCCGGGCTGAGAGCAGATGACAGGAGAAACAAAACACGGAAATCCTACAAAAGAGGGTGCAACCAGCAGCTCTTTCTTCTCCAACCCACCCTAAACAGGGCCAACAGCTCCCACGTGAAGGCAAAGGCTTTGCCTGAACACCACGAGATGCTCCACGGCAGAGCTTTTCCCTTGCACAAGAGAAGTCGACCCCCTGGCACCCCAGCATCCCCCCGTCCACTGAAAGCACCTGGATGAGGAACGTGGGTGCTCTGCACATGTTGGGCTCAGCATGGAGCTATTTGGGTGGACACCCGTGCCAGATTCAAGCTCTTCAAGCGTATTCCTGCCCCAAATCCATGGGGTAGACACTACTCCTCCGCCCCAGGAGCCCAGCATCGCTCCGTGCTTGCAATAGCCCCTCTCCAGCAGAAATCATTCCACCCACGGTCTCACGCCAGCATCCGAACGTTCTCCCCGGAGCCAGACGAGACGATCGCGTTCTCCGACCCTTTGCTGCGGCTTGCCAGGACCAAGCTGGAGATTTTGCTTGTGCTCCTGAATACAGACGAGCTGGCGTCAGGACAGGCTTTGCTGCGGGAGGGCTTGGCCAGAGAATTTCATGTTTCCTCCTGAAAACGGGCGCATTTGGGGTCAAGTTTTCCCGCACGTAGCTCTGGGTCCTGCTCCGATGAAAGCTCTCGGCCGTTTGCAGTTGGAAACGGGACACATTTCTTTCTCCTTTACGCGGCGTTGGCAGGTTCAGGGCAGGATTTAAGGACGCTCCTAAGCCTGCGGGCAGGTGACCTTGAGGACAGGAGCTCTTCAAAGCACGGCGTGCTGGCAGCACATCGTGTCTCATCTGACTCGGGCTTAGCCGGCTGCTGACGGAGCTGGGGACGGCGCCGTTGCGTTCACGCGACACCAACAGCTCCGTGTTCACTTCTGCTTGGGCTTCCCGGGAACGATACGGGTCCCTTCACCCCTCTGCAGGCACAGGGTGCTGGAAGTTTGTGTATTTAAGGGCTGGAAATGCCCAGGGTTGCGCAACCAGCATCCAGGTGCTGCTATTTCTGCTGCTGGACTTTGCACGGGCAGGAAAGTGCACAGGAGGGAGGGGATTCTGCCCCTCTGCTCCGCTCCGGGAGACCCCCCTGCAGCGCTGCCTCCAGCCCTGGGGCACCAACAGCAGAAGGACACGGAGCTGTGGGAGCGGGGCCGGAGGAGGCCCCGGAGATGCTGGGAGGGCTGGAGCCCCTCTGCTGTGGGGCCGGGCTGAGAGAGCTGGGGGGGTTCAGCCTGGAGAAGAGAAGGCTCCGGGGAGACCTCGGAGCCCCTTCCAGTCCCTAAAGGGGCTCCAGGAAAGCCGGGAAGGGACCTGGATCAGGGAGGGGAGCCGTGGGACGAGGGGGAAGGGTTTTACACTGGAAGAGGGAGACTGAGATGAGATCTGGGGAAGAAATTCTTGGCTGTGAGGGGGGTGAGCCCCTGGCCCAGGTTGCCCAGAGAAGCTGTGGCTGCCCCATCCCTGGAGGGGTTCAAGGCCAGGTTGGCCGGAGCTTGGAGCAACCTGGGATGGTGGGAGGTGTCCCTGCCCAGGGCAGGGGGTGGCACTGGGGGGTTTTTAAGGTCCCTTCCCACCCAAACCGTTCCACGATTCTATGAAAAGACGTGGCAAAGGGCCCAAGCGACAGCAGTCCACAAAGAACGGGGCAGATAAACACTTATGTCCCCAACGCATCTGCTCTGGTCCCAGGAGATGAACGCTGCAGGCTTGCACACAAGGGGATCAGCTCGTCGCAGGGGGATGAATAACCCACCATTGGGAGCTGATCGTGTTTTAACCCCCTCTCTGGCCTGGGAGGAGCTGCCTGGGTTGGGACTTTGCTCAGCTGGGGGCACCAACTGAGCCTGGAGGACTCCATATCATCACTGTGAGGGAGTGAAGCAGACTCTGCTGATGAAAGAACGATGTCCAGCCCCGTAACGAGGTGAAAAACCCAACGCAGGGGCAAGAACATCCTGAACGGGTGCAGCTCGGTGCTCCCCAGCCAAAGGATGCCACATTTTTAATTGCGCCAGTGCCACCTTCCATCAAATTATTCAACCATCGACTCACTGTAGTAATCCCAGTATGAGCGGAGACACCTGTAAATGGTCCCTCTGGCTCCCTGACCCGCTCAGCAGTGCTGGAGATGACCCAAAAGAGGAGGCAGGACTGTGCAGGCAGGGTATAGGCAGCATGAATTTAGACCAGCTCAAAAACCACAGCAACCAGTGCAGTGAGTGGTCCCATCCATCCCGTTGGACCACGCATCCCAGCCATCCCCGGTGCTGGCTTGGCTCTTTTTTTTTTTTGAGCCGTTTCAGTGGAGAAGTACCAGAAAAGACGGGATTGGGCTCAAAAACAAGGACTGCAGATATCTCCAGGGAGGGACAAAGCCGGCTGCCAGAGAAGCAGGTCAGAGCTCTCCTCCTCCACGACTTGACGCTTATCTCAACGCGGTGACTCATGCGGGATCTCTCCACCGAAAGAGGCCGGGTACAAGACATCCAAAAGGCATTTGAGAGGCTGGGAATCAGCACGATTCCCATCCTTCGGTCTCCTCCTTGGGTTCGTTTTGTATGTGGAGATGGAGAACGGCCACCCAGAGACACCATGGCACCTCCGTTCTTGGAGGTCTTCCAAGCTAGACAACCTGCTCTTGCTTTGGCATCAGCTCGCCAACCCAAATCCCCTTTTCTACCCAAAAAGATGTTGAGGCTAAATAAGAAGCAGCCCAAATATTCTTTCCCCAGCTTCATAAAGGCTTTGCGCTCACTGCTCTTTGCCTGTTCCCAGGATTCATCTGGGCACAAACAACCAAACCATCCCCCAACAACCGAATGTCAAGGAGCCGCAGCCTTTGGCGGGCGCTCAGAGACCTCCCAAAGCCTTGTTCAGGCAGAAGGTAAAGCGATTTTGGTGCAGGAGGAGCCAAAACCTCCTGCCTTTCACTTCAGCAAGTGCCTGATTTGGGGAGTAAAACAAAAGAATCAAATCCCATTTCCATTCCCAAAGCGATTTCCATGGGAAGCCCCATGAGCACAGGAGCATCGTCTGCAAATGGCAGCGCGGGAAGGGGCTGGGGGGCCATAAAGTGACTCAGCGTCTGGAGGGGCAGGTCAGGACGGCGGATGGGTCACGGACCAGCTCTCCTTGCTGCCCCATGGGAAATCCAAGGCTATGGGGAGAGACCAGGACAACGTGGAGGACAGGTACAACGTCCTGGTCCCACAAAGCCCAAAGAGCTCTTGGAAAGAGAAACCACACCACCAGGAACTCCAGAGCAGGAGAGACGGACCTCCAAGCACTACTAAAAATAGCAATGCTCCAGTATCAGCATTACTAGAAAATTTTAAGACAACCGACACCCGTGGAGCAAGGACAAACACGCAGATGTTTCCCATAGGGGACGACCACGGAGACCACGTCAGCTCTGGGCCAAAGCCGCCCTGCGTTCTCCACCCACCAGCAACACGCGGGGATGGCTGCGGGTTCAAAGAAACCTTGAAGCAACCAGCAAGCTCCCATCCTTCCCAAGGGATGGGCTTTGGGACAAGCACCGGTCTCCCTGTCCGGCTCCTCCCTCCCCTAAAATCAAGCCCATGGGTTTCCACCCTCCTCTCGCCCAGTCGATTCCATCCACCAGGTCTTCTCTTTGGTTTCTAGATGCAAATTAGGATTTAGTTTTCACCCTGCCCGGCCACCGCAGACCCCAAAACCCCATGCGAGACCGTGGGCGCGTGGCCCCGCGTCCTACCACGCGCTCGGGGACGAGCGGGTCCCTCTCGCCTCCATCACGGGCGGCAGTTTGGGGTTATCCTGTCCTCGCTATCGCAACCGGTTCTCCCTCGAGCAGTTAGAAAGGCAACGCCTGCTCAGGAAGTGGTCTCTGCAGCAGACGGAGGTGGGGAACGGTCACGGCTGCGAGGGGAGGGCGCTGGATGTGCTGACTCAGCTCCCCAGCGAGCTCCGGCTCGTCCCGGCAACCCGTCCGCTCGGAAAAAGGCTTGTAAGACCCCCCAGGTCCCTTTCCAGCATCCCGCTTGGGCGACGAGGCCAAACGATGCATCACGGACACAGAAAAACACCAAACGGCTCCAAGCCCACCAGCACCCATTTTCCACAGGGGGTTTTTCCAACGCCACCAGCCCTCGTCCTCCTTCGCTCGCCTCTCGCCGCGCAGGATTTCCCTGCCATCGCTGTCGTGCCCAAGCTCAGCTCTTCCCCTCGAAACGCGGAGCGGGCACACGTGTCTCAGCTCGGCTGTGCCTGGGCACGCTCCCTCCGACGGCTCCGGAGGTTGTTCTTGCCGGTCCCGACAGATCGGTGCGTGTTGCATCCCTACAAAAACCCGCTCGAACCTCTCCAGATGGGACCTCTGTGTTATCCAGTGAGCCCCGGGTTGTTCCATGGGCCATCCCTGGGTGCCAAGCAGATGTTTTGTGGGATGCAACATCTTCGCCGTGTGCTCGTCAGCCGCATTTGTCGCTCCTGGGATGCAAAATTTGGAGATTTGGCACCGGTTTGGTGCCAACCGGCCACTTACGCTCAAGCCAAACACTTCTCTCCCAGTGCTCATGACCGATAAGAGCAACAACCCTCCTGCTGAAACACCGTTCCCCAAGCTCATCATCCTCCGAGACATCCTCGTGTTTTGGCTCAGAAACAAAGAATCACCCAAGAGATCCTCGTGTCCAGCTCAGAAATAAAGAATCACCCGTCCACCGCCACTGTCCATTCTCAAGACGGCACCCAAGTTTTCACACCGAGAGGGCAGGGGTCCCCCGGGGACAGCTGGGTTTCAGCAAACTGCTTACGCTGGAGCAAAAAAAAAAAACCCCTAAATTAAACTAAGCCAGCGCCTGTTGGCTCGTGCACATGGGCTTGGGTTCAAGCTGCCCGAGTCAGCAGAGCTCAGGAAGCCCCGCGCGCTTCTGGAAGACGGAGCCGTAGGAAGCATGACACATCTCGAGATGTTGGCTCCGCTCCCCGGGATGTTTATGGTCAGCGAGAGCCTGCCACGATTTCACAGACTTCGTATAAACATCTGGATGAAGGACTCTACTGAGGTTTAATCAGAGGCGCTGACCCGGCACGGGGCCAGCATTATGCCCAAGCTGGAGCAGCAGGACCTCAACATGGACGTGCAGGAGACACGGCAGGTTCTGGCACCCATCCCACCACAAGCACCGGCACATCTCCACCCGAGAGAAGAGTAGCACGGGGCGACTCACTCGCCCACCAAAGCCCCTCCACTGGGTCTTGCTGTTGAGCTCTGGTCGAGGAGGAAAAAGATGAAGCCAGGGATGAGGTGCCTCATCTCACTGGTCACCGAGGGCCGCAGAAGTCCCACCAGGGTGGAAAGGAGATGTTAAGTGTCTAGAGGTGAGCCAAACCACAGCTTCGAACGCTTCCCTTCAACTCTCCCAGGACAGCGCAGTCCCTCCAGCCCTTGTACGACTTGCCAGGACCACCCCAAGGGTGGCCAGAAGACGACATTAAATTTGTATCTCCCAAAGCTCGACCATCTGGGCACCGTCATCTTCTCAGAAACAGCTGCGCAGCGACAGGCGGTTTCTTTTCCAAGAAAGAGGCCAACCTGCAGGTCTGCAAGCCAAAGAGCGGAGCCAGGAGAGGACGAGCCGTCTGCCCAGAGGAAGGGCCGCACCCTTCCACGACTGCCGGAGCCAGGAGACATCCCCACCGCAGCCCAGAGACCTCGGGGGGGACAGGGGGGGATGACACAGACGCACTCCACCATGGTTTTGGCCACCGCAACCCAACAACGAGGGCTTTGGAGACCACGTGGGTCCAACCTACTCAAGATAGAGAAGGAGAAGCATCATAGCAGCGTAAAACCCAGCAGGACCCATGAACGCAGAGGAAGATCTACAGAAGATCATGAAGGCCACTGGAAAAAACATCGATGAGGGTAAAGACTCAACAGAGAAGGAAGCATTGAGGGGTTGCGCCAAAGAGTCTCCTGGAGAGCCCAAGCATCCGCCGGTGATGTCCCATACCTGCTCCTGACCCCAAAGGGTGCATTAGAAAGGTCCCCGATGCGGAGGAGAGCTGGGCAGCAGCACCCCGAGGGACAAGGATGGGGACATCGTGCAGAAAAAGCCAGGAATCGGAAGAGAGACGGGGATGGATCAACTGCAATGGGATGGGAAGCTCGTTAGCTGGCTGACGGATGACCTGCTGCACTCGGCGATCACATGGGAGCTGTGAGTCACCAACGGTGTGGTCGGGGGGGAAAAACAAAAACCAACAAAACACCAAAAAATAGAAGAAAAAAAAAAAAATTACATAGCTGTGGTTTGCAACCTGCAGTTCACCGACGGCTTCTAAAGGCAGCGGAGAAAAGCCAGCCCGTTGTCAGCAGCTTGAACTCGCTCCCCAGGCATCTGCTCCCCCGCTGGAAAACCTCCGGCAAATCTAACGAGGTGGAAAAAAAATCCCCCCGGGTTTCTCCCCGAAACCCTGCATGCGACGGGGTCAAGGAGTCCGTGCCGAGACCCTGCACGGGGGGGGTTTCGTCGGTGGCGTATGAGTGAGATTAAGCGAAAGCGAAACAGGTGCGAGGAAGGGCTGCCACAGGGAAAACCAGCTCTTCTGCTGCGAGCAGACGAACAGCGTGGCTTGTTTAGTTTGGCACGGCCGAGAGGGAACCCGACACTTTCCCAGCGAGGAGCTTCGCTCTTATTCCCAGCTTCTCCACGCTCCTTGGCCAGAGGACGTGAGTTATACTTGGGTTTTTCTCAGCTCTTGGGGTATTCGCAGAGCCCAGGGGGGATGCACCGGAGCTGCGCCCAGCTCCCAGCGCCGGGGCCGGGGGGGGGGATGCAGAGTCCAGACCCGTCCGAAACGCTCCAAGTGCTGCAAGGCAAAGCTTTGGGCTGTGTTTCCTTCAAGAAAAAGGCAAAAGTTGGTGGTACGAGCCCGACAGACAGGCTTGAGGGCTTCCTCCCTGCCTCCAGAGCGATGCAGACTTCCCGCAATACTGCAAACGGTGGAGGTTTGCATGATTTCAGGCTCCGGTGGTAATTCCGAGGCTCCCGCAGAAGCGGGATGAGATTGTGGGGCAAGGACGGACACCCGGAACCCCAAATTTGGGGCTGATCCTACGACCTGCACGGTGTCGGGGGGGAAGATGCTGCTCCTTCACCCGCCGCGCCTGGACCATACCGTCACCTCTCAGCATCACTCGCGTCAAAGATACTCGGCCCACAGCACCTTTCAGGACAGCACCATCCCCGTTTTGCCCCGGGATGGCAATACCGAACCCAAAACCTCCTGCTTTGAGCCCAGAAACCCCCCCCCGGTAAAACCCTCCTGGGCTTCAGAAAACAAGCGCTGAGGTTTGAATGTGTTGGAGCCGCAACACCAGCTCCCAAATGCTAATTGCTCCCCAGCGCCTGCTGCCTGCTTTGGGCAGGGAAGGCATTCGCTCTATGCCCCCCCTCTAAAAAGATGGCCAACCCCCCCCCAAAAGACAGCCAACCCCCCCAAGAGACCTCCAAACTCCCCCCAAAAGATGTCCAAAACCTCCCAAGAAACGTCAAACCCCCCCAAGAAACGTCAAACCCCCCCAAAAGACCTCCAATCCCCCTAAGAGATCTCCAACCCCCGCACCCAAGAGACTTCCAATCCGCTGCAAGAGACCTCCAACCCCCCCGTCAAAGACATGCCCAAAACCTCCCCAAAGAGACGCCCAAGCCCCCCCCCCTCAAAGAGACCTCCAAACTCCCTCCCGAGAGACCTCCAAACCCCCAAAAGACATCTGAAGCCCCCCCTAAAGACTCCCAACCCCCCTCCCAAGAGACGCCTTTCTCGCGAGCTCTCCTCAACCATCCCTCCTACAACCCCGAGCGCGCTGGCACGGCCCCAAACCATCTCCCAAAGTATTTTCAAGCGAGCCGAGGGACCGGCTGGGGGACGCTCCGTAAAAACCCGGCCCTTCCTTCACCGCCTAAAACCCTCGGGCTTCCCCGGCCGTACCCTCATATCTGGTGGGATGAGGATTGTCCCGAGCGCCGTGGTCCCTCTCGGAGGGACGCTGAGGGTCCTGCATCCAGCATCTGCACCGGGCTCCGAAGCAGGAACCTCCCTCCGCAAATACCTGTTTTAACAGGGTTATTTTCTACCCGAGGTGTTTCCAATTCTGCATTTCCCCCATTACCAAGCCTTTTAAAAACAAAAGCGAGCGAGAAAGAGCACTGCCCGAGGGTGCCAGCCCTCCATTCAAGTCTTTCACCCGCCGCTAAGAGCCCAAATTGAGCCTTTTCAGAGGCGATTCCAAGCCGATCCTTGAAAACCTTTCTTTCTTTTTTTTTTTTATTTATTTCCCTTAAAGAGTTATCAGGCCTCCGAGCAAATTCATCCTCTAGATCCTGCTCTGCTCCATCCAGCTTTAAGCAAGATTTATGTGACGGGGCGGCAGAAAACTTTCCTCGTCAGCAGAGGACACATCCAGCATCTAATGAAAGAAGAGTTTCTCTCCAAGCTGCTTGAAAGGCATCCAGACTCTGTTGCAAGCTCATCTTGTTTGGATCCATCTCTATTAAATTTCCAGCGGATTTCGGCTGCTCCCATAAAAGTGACAGTGTTTTTTACCGGCCATGAATGCAGGCGATTCACATCACCGTCCCCTTTTTCGCTCCGGGTCCCTCATCAACTTTTTTTTCCCCCTCCATCTGCCGGCAGGTTTGGGCTTCACCATCATTAAAACAGGGTTTTTATCACCTAAAAAGCAACGATGGGGAAAAGCCACAAGGCTCAGCTCTTTTGTACCTGTAATGTTAGCCGGAGAGAAGATCCCCAAAGGCTGTTTTGGATGCTATAAAGCCACGGGGAAGGCTCCTGAGGGATCGTCTTCTCACTTTTCATTGCTGTCAGCCTGTAACGAGCTGTCCTCTACGATTACCAAACCCCACCGTTGGCCGCGAAGACCTGGGAAAGCTTATTAATCATCCTGGCGTACGTGCCGGCGCGCTCCGGAGAGCACGCGACGTTGATGGGCGAGCCTTGTCGTGCGCGGATGCTTCCCCGAACCCAGCCAAGAGCTTGGAGTCAGTCCTTGGCGCAAGCACGGGATCTCGGGGCCACCTTGGCACAGCGTCGGTGCCAAGTGTTACTGCGGTGACGGAGAATCGCTGGATGGCTTTGCCTGGCAGCATCTCACCCCCCATGTCGGGGCTGGCAAGAACACATCGGGCTCCAGCGAGGAGATGGAGCCCCAAAAGCTGCTGAGATCCTTCCTCCACTCAATCATCCCATATGGAGAATGGGGGGGGGTGGTGTGTGTGTGTCCTACACACCCCAGGGAAGACCCCAGGGTGGAAAAGCAGGACTCTTGGCCCCAGGATCAGCAAGAAGGGACCAGCCACCAGCAACGCTTACTGGGAAACAGAGATAAATGGGGAAGATTTGCAGCCACTACCCATGGTTTAGGGTTGGGGTTGTGCTTGGACATCTCTGCAGGGACTATCTGGTACAAACTGGGGAGAAACACTTGTCCCAGCTCCTCCATCCTTAAATTAATCCCTTTTTCTACATCTAGGTGTCTTTGATGGCCAAGACCCAGAAGTCTCTTCCCACAGACACACAAATTTTCAGGACACAGCAAGAAAAGGAAGGATTTTGACCGTGTGGACAGCCCAAAACTATAGTAACACATCAGACAGCATGGTTACAAGGAGGACAAACCACCAGGGAGGAAGGGAAGCAGCTGCTCAGCTCCATGTTGCACCCTAGAGACAAAGCCAAATGGGCTAAGTGCCACCAGTTTTCCTACAAGAAGGACGACGTGCTTCTGCAGCAAGAAATTAATGTCTCAAAACCAGCTAGTTTTCCCCCAAACCACAAAGCACCAGCTGGGTTGAAACCAGCGTTCCGATGACACAAGGACATTGAATCTTCTGGGTTGGAAGGGACCCACAATGATCATCAAGCCCAACTCCTGACTCCACACAGGGCAACCTAAGAAGTTTAAGAGCTTCTTGAACACCAACAGGCTTGGGGGTCACGACCACATGCCTGGGGAGCTCCTTCCAGTTCTTGACCACCCTCTCCATGAAGAGCTCTTTCCTAATGGCCAATCTGAACTTCACCTGATGCAACTTTAAGCCTCGTGGTCCTCTCACTAGACTCCTCCTAACTCCTCTCACAGCACCTCCTAACCCGTTCCCCATCGTGAGGAAGTTGTAGACAGCCACGAGGTCACCCCTCAGTCTCCTCTTCAGGTTGACCAGCTCTCCACTGCTCCCTACTCCTTTCACCATCTCTATTGCCCTCCTTTGGATGTGTTCTAATACTTATAAATCCTTCTTAGATTGTGGAGCCCCAAACTGCCCACAGGACTCAAGGTGAGGCCACGCCAAGACATGAGACAGCCGCATCTTTTGACCAGTTCACTATACTGTGCCTAATGCACCCCAGGATATGGGTGGCCCTTTTGGCCATGAGGCCATATCGTTGACTCCCATTGAGCCTCCCATCACCCGAAGGCCCCAGATCCTCTCTGCAGGCTTCGCTCCAGCCTCTTGGCCCCAAATCTATACCTACATCCCAGATGACACCATCCCAGGTGCCAAATCTGTCATTTGTCCTTGTTCAGTGTCACAGAGTTGGTGATTGCCCAGTGCTCTGCTCTATGGAGATCTCTCCGTGAGGCCTCTGTCCTTGAGGAAATCAACACCTCCTCCTAATTTAGTATCATCAGCAAACTGACTTAGTGTGCGCTCAACTCCTGTGGCCAGGTCATCGATAAAAACATTGAAGAGAGAAAAATCCCTGGAGAACACCACTAGTGACTGGCCACCAGCCAGATGTTGCCCCACTGACTACAACTCTTTGAGCCTGACCCTTCAGCCAACTGTTCACCCAAGGTGTTGTGTCCGTGCCTAGCTTTATGCTAGAAGGATACTGCGAGAAACAGTATCCAAAGCTTTGCTAAAATCCCCCAGACCCACATCCACTGCCTTCCCTTCATCCATGAGGCCGGGAACCTTGTCGCAAAACGATACTCCGTTAGGGAGACATGACCTTCCCTTCCTGAACCCATGTTGGCTTTGACCGATGACTGCATCGTCTTTCAAGTGTTTTTCCAATACCTCCCAGAATAACCACCTCCATAATTTCGCCAGGCACCGAAGCGAGACCGACAGGCCTATAATTACCAGGGTCGTCTTTCTTGCCCTTCTTGGAAATTGGAATAACATTTGCGAGCTTCCAGTTGTCTGGGACCTCTCCAGAGTCCCGAGACCCTTGATAAGGTCTCACATCGGCGAAACTCTCCCAGTACCCTGGGATGAATCCCACCTGTAGGTTTACGTACATGCAGTTGCTGCAGCAAATCCCATACAAGTCCAAAGTTAACTGGGAGCTTACCACTCCCCCAGTTGTGGTTCTCCAACCCAACGCCAGGGGCTCCCAGGGCCCGTCACCGGTGTTAAAGACAGGGGTGAAGGCACGAAATGTCTCTCTTTTATCTTCACCCCTATCTACGAGGTGACCAACCTCATCAAGTAACGGACCAATGTTTTCTTTAGTCCTCTTTTTGCTGTTAAAATACTTTAAAAAACCCTTTTTTTTTTTTGTTATCCCCCCACAGAATCAGCCAGACACGGTACTGCAGGAGGCACAGTGCAAACACAAATTTCATTTTCTCAGCAGCAGCAAACTCCAGAGAAGGATTAAGGTGGCCTCGTGCCGAAGCATTAGCTCATTTCTGCTGGGGTTGGGAGAAGGTTACGGTATCTCCATCCCCAGCTTGACCCAGCAGCAGTTTTCCTCTTGCAAAAGGGGTCATTGCCACAGCCACTTATCTCTTACACGCTCCTGAATAGCTTTTATCCCCCCGATATTGAGAAAAAAAAAATAGATTTAGGCCACTTGCTGAGGGCTTATAGATACCTGGTAGCCAGGAGAGCAGCCTGGGCTGTAGGACAGAAGCAAATCACCCCGAGAAACCCAAAACCGCAGCCACAACACGTTTATATCCCACTTACCCCAACCAAGAACTTGGCTTTGCATGGCCAAAAAACCAAGTTTGCACCAGTACAGAACCTCTCCTCCCCATAAATGCCCAGTGGGGGAGAAGGATTAGGCCATGTCCTACTTTGCAAGGCAGCAGGAGAATCCACGGCCCTGCCCAGCGTTGCCCCCGGCTTATTTTTAAACCGTGGCCCCGATAGCGCGAGCGACGGCCCAGGGGAGAGAGGCTGCTCGGGGGGTGCTGGATTTGGGAGGTTATTTATAGACACCGAAAGACAGGCACGGCAGGTGCTCCGTGCCTTGGACAACCGCTACTGAGCGCGGGCGTGAAACCTTCTCCCAGCACGCCGAGGAGAACTGCTGGCCACCAGACTGGACCCCTCCTCGCCACAGACCTTGCCCGTTCAGGTTTTGGGCTTACCGAAGACCACCCATGGCAAGAAAACACCTTCAACACCACTCACCCCGTTCTCTTGGTGGCACGTTTGAGGACCATGTCATGACCCACCTTCCCACCCACCGTGGGAACACCACAAGCAACCACTCAACCAAACTCTCGTGCTGCCATCAAATCCTTATTTTGGTGCTTACCCACGGCACGGGTGGAAAGGTACAAACCTCAAAAGCCTTTGGGAAGAGATTGACGGCCGAGAGCTGTGTTACCCCTGCCTTAGAGGAGACGTAGCGTGGGGTTTTTTCCATGCAACTTTAGGGTTTCCAACTGTACTCCATGTCCCAGCTCCAGCTAAGCCCTGCCTGTTGTCTTGGACTCAAGTATTCAATTATTTATTTGCTAGGCAACAACATGACATCTTTCCTGGCACCGTTCGCAGGCTAAGAGGCTGACGAAGCGGTAATTAGTGAGGACGGTTACTGGGACTGTGAGCTCAACCTCCCCGTCAAGAGAAGTTGAAAGCCAACAGCTTAAACTCAGCCCAACGCCAGCGAGCAAGGAGACAACATTGGAAACCAGCCACGATTCCAGGGGCAGCTCCCCACCCACGCAAAAAACCTCAGAAAAGGCCACTGGATGTAGGCACCGGCGACTGTCCCGAAGAGTTAAGGCAAGATTAGCAGGAGCTGCACCTCCATTGGGTGTCTGGTCTCATGACTTGCATATCTTTTCTGGCCGGAGTTCAAAGGCGGGCCATAAAAAAAAAAAGAAATGGCCCAGCGGTTGGCAAACGCACCTTGGGATGGGCTACACGTGAGCTGCTCCGCTCCAGAAAAAAGCTTTAGAGGCACCCGGAACTCGCTACTCAACCCAAGATCAGCCCAAAGCATGATTTCCTACGCTGTGGAGCACTTCGCGGGGGGACCCACCTTGCAGGAACGACATGTTTTCCCTCAAAACACCCCTAAAACTCATTCCAATGCTTCACAATTAAAACTAGGACAGTGTCATGAGGTCTCATCACACCACCAAAGCCCAGATCTAGGACAAACCTTGTCATTGCAAGGGCTGAGTATATTTTGGCCTCTTCAATCTGTTAATTTTATTTCCCAGGCTCCCGTAGACCAACGGCTCCGGCTCTTTGCTCCCGCCTCTCATCTGCAAGTCCCTACCCCCAAGAAGTGCCATGCAGATGCTCTTCGGCAGCATCTCAAGACTCTCACACACGTTCCACAGCAAAGAATTCAAGAGTTAGTTAAGAGAGAGTTTAAGGGTTGGACTTGTAAACCATGTAAACATCTACCAGAAGACTTCAAGGACCAATTTCTTGGATTTCTTTTGTGTCTCGCTGGGCACGGGGCTGTACAACCACCATCTGGGACAGCTCAGACCAAGACAGCCGCACGGACTCAACCAACAGTTGAGCAACAGCAGAAATTGCTCTTTGGAAACCTCCATTTAAGAGACCAACACTCTCTTTGTGCAAGCCCCAAATGCTGCTTCCCTTCTCCATCTCTTTGCTCGTAGCTGTTGGCAGCTGATGCGGAACAAGCCCAACACCGGTGACCTGCTCGGGGACAGGAGGACACCACCAAGAGTAGAGCAAGAGATGTTCCTTCAGCTGCGGTAAAATGATGTTAAACCATTATTTTGCGCAATTTCCGGACACGAGTTCTCCATCTCGGGCACATGAAGGATCCCTTACTTTGCCTGGAGGACAGCATTGAAACGCAGCCACCAAATGCCACCGCTTTAGCACTCCTCCAGCCAACCCACGTCCCCATAGGGTTGATTTGTGCTCCACTGGAAGTCCCTATTGCAGGCTCCTAGTGACAGGCATTAAAAAAAAAAAAAAAAAAAAAAAAAAATCACTCATCCTAAAATCATCTCCCTTTCTCCAGCTGCTCCCGGTGTGGCTCTGGGTGAAGATGCTTTTCAGTATTTTAATGTGAAATTGCAACTGGACCACGCACATCCACTCAACGTCATCGAGATTAATGCAACACAAAGTTATCTTATTTATCACCAGACTGGCCACAAGGTCTCCAGAGGGCAGATGTGCTATGGTGACGCATGGCTCAAAAAATGGCAATTATTGGGGTTTTTTTTTTTTAGCGGTGGATCTGTTTGGATCAGCTCTGCAGCCCGTAAAGTCTTGAGGGAGTTTTGCCAAGCCCTAACGGGGCAGGGCTGTCGAGGTGGCGAGCAGAGCCATGCACCATCCAAAACCCGACACCCAAATCTGGGGCCGTACACCAGTTCCATCCGACACCCGGCACCCCAATTCCAGGCCATCCGCCAGCTCCATCCAACACCCGACACCCCAATTCGGGGCCACCCACCAGCTCCATCCAAAATCCAACACCCCAATTGGGGGCCACCCACCAACTCCATCCAAAACCCAACACCCCAATTCAGGGCCATCCACCAGCTCCACCCCAAACCCAACACCCCAGTTGGGGGCCACCCGCCAGCTCCACCCCAAACCCAACACCCCATTTTGGGGCCACCCGCCAGCTCCACCCCAAACCCAACACCCCAGTTGGGGGCCACCCGCCAGCTCCACCCCAAACCCAACACCCCAGTTGGGGGCCACCCACCAGCTCCATCCAAAACCCAACACCCCAATTGGGGGCCACCCACCAGCTCCATCCAAAACCCGACACCCCAATTGGGGGCCACCCGCCAGCTCCACCCCAAACCCAACACCCCAATTCAGGGCCATCCACCAGCTCCACCCCAAACCCAACACCCCAGTTGGGGGCCACCCGCCAGCTCCACCCCAAACCCAACACCCCATTTTGGGGCCACCCGCCAGCTCCACCCCAAACCCAACACCCCAGTTGGGGGCCACCCGCCAGCTCCACCCCAAACCCAACACCCCAGTTGGGGGCCACCCACCAGCTCCATCCAAAACCCAACACCCCAATTGGGGGCCACCCACCAGCTCCATCCAAAACCCGACACCCCAATTGGGGGCCACCCGCCAGCTCCACCCCAAACCCAACACCCCAATTGGGGGCCACCCACCAGCTCCACCCCAAACCCAACACCCCAGTTGGGGGCCACCCACCAGCTCCATCCAAAACCCAACACCCCAATTGGGGGCCACCCACCAGCTCCATCCAAAACCCGACACCCCAATTGGGGGCCACCCACCAGCTCCATCCAAAATCCGACACCCCAATTGGGGGCCACCCACCAGCTCCGTCCAACATCTCAATTCGGGGCCATCCAAAGCAACCAGTAAACATTTGCTATTTCCAGCAATATTTGATGCCTGCCACACAGTTTTAGCAGCGCACATGGCCCTTTGCAACACCTTGCACCCGCAAACTACCCGGCATGTCTCCCGTCTCCAAATCCTTTGTTGCACAGACCAGGAAAAAACACGCCATACAGCTCAAATCCAGCTTTGCCAGGGCCCAACATCCAAAGGGCGGGCGGGAGCCTGAGCCCAGCACCCAGCCACGTGGTACGGATTCATCTGGGCATCCCTGGACGGCGACATCCATCCACCACCGGGATTTATTGATTTCTGCCGTACAGCCGAGCTGCCACCGGTGCTTTTCCAGCCGCTTCCTCCTTATCTCCATCCGCCCCGCGGCGGTTTGGTTATTTAAGCACCGTGCAGACTTTGCTCTTCCCAGCGAAGAAAAACTACCTTTGTCCTCTTTCCCTGCTCCTCCCATCCCCTGCGAAAGGATACGCGGGGCTTTCGGAGGAGGGAAGAAGGTTCGGAGAGTCGTTCAGCCTTCATCCACCACCTCCTGTGTCCCCCCCAGGGAGGACGGGCACGTTTTTTGGGGTGAAAACCACCCCACCCTGGAGAGGTTCCGGGGTGGAGAGGGAGCTGGAGAACATGGGAACGGGGATCCGGAGCCAGCCCGACGCACGGTGATTTGCCACCGGCGCCAGCAACCCCAAAATGACCCAAATTCAGGCGGTTTCATCCCTGTGATTCCCTTGTCCCACAAAATCCCCGCAGCGCCTTGTGCTCAGCCTGGAGAGCAGCTCCCGTCTCGCAGGACACCCCTAGAAAAGCCCCTGCGGCGTCTAACGAGCTTTGCTTTAACGACAACCAAGGTGGCGATATCTCAGAGGCCAGGGCTGAGGACGTCTACGAGGACACGCTCCGTGAACAGACACTGGGAGCTCCCACCAGCGCCAATCCCGCTGGATTTCTCCCCATTTCGCAAGGGCAGCCAAGTGCGCAGCCCAGATCCCTCCCCTCCGTGGCAGTGGGATTTTCCAGGGGAAACTGAGCCACAGTCGGAGCCTTGCAGCTTGAAATTACCCTTTTTTAAGACAATTTAAGCCAGACATCACCCTCCGGGCAGCGGCATCCCAAAACCAGGTTTTTCTCAGCACTGAAGAGGGGGATGAGGCCAAACGGGTGAGCATCGTTATTCCCCAGCGGCAATTAAAACCCAAATTACTGCCAACCCAAGGATGGGTTGTCCCCAAAACCACTCCAGGCTGCCGACACGGATGGGGACAACTTCCCAATACCCGCCACAGCGTCACACCCCGGGGCATATTTCTGCTATCTAATTATTTTCCGAGAGTGTATCCGGAAAGAAAAAAATACCTACAACCGGGACCGGTGAGCGCTGAGCTGTCGGGACAAGCCAGCGCCTTTCCCCGGGGTCGTTCCTTGTGCGGGCAGCGGGCGCCGAGCCCACCTCTGCCCCGGGAACGCCGCATCCTGCCCCTCGATTTCGGGAGAGGAGGCAAAGGCGGCTCCGAGCATCCTTCCCCCAGCTCTTGTGCGTGACTCAAGTGGGCTCTTGAGTTTCATTCCAGAAGTGAAAAGAAAAATAATAAAAATATATGTATTAAAAAAAAAAAAATAATCGGGTGGCGCACGCGGATGCTGGAGAGGGGAGGGGATCTCCGAGCGTCGGGATCGGCCTCTCCCGGGAGCGATCTCAACTTCAAGAGCTCCTTAACGGTGCTCGGAGGGATGGATCAAAAGAGGCTCTTGGCCCGCGAGCGCGGTTCTTGCAAGTCAAGACTGGAGGGGGAAGGGGAGGAAGGATGGCGAGGGGACGCAGAAGAAGGGATTAAAAAGAAAGGAGAAGGGAGGGGGAAATAAAATAGGTGGAGAAAACAAAAGGGACACGGAGGTGGGACAAAGGCTGAGCCTCAGCCCCTGCCACAAGCAGTCCATCTTGGGTATTGTCCTCGCTGTCAGACCTGTATAAATTAAAAGCCCGGCGCCGTGAGCGCCTCCCCTACCTCTTTTCCCCGGCATCGTCTCATCTTGAGCGGAGCGTTAAGAGGGGGGGGAAAAAAAAAAAAAAATAATCCTGGAAAAACTTCTCCATCTCCAGCTTCCCGAGCGACCGCGCCGCCCGACGCTGCATCCTTTGGGGAGCTCAAAGGGGTGATTCCCCCCCCCCCCCAAAGTTGGAGAGGTTTTTTTTTTGGGGGGGGGGGGGGAGGGGGGGTTTGGTCCTGCCGAGAGGACGAGGTGGTGCAGGGTGCGGTGCCGAACAAGCCTCGTGGGCTCTGGTTTTCCGCCACCTCTTCCGTATCGCCTCCCCCCCCAAAAAAAAAAAAGACACGGTGGATTTATTTAGTCACCCAGATCCTAAAGAAAAAACAAAAAAACCCACAAAAAAGACATTTCTTCCCCCCGCCCCCGAGCTAGAAACGGCTCCGAACTAAACCGAGAGTGGCTTCCCAGCGATCGCAATCAAAATAACCATAAAAAGCTCTAAATTGGGAATAAACGACGCTGCAGCCAGGTTTCAGCGCCTGCAGCACGGGGAAAGGCCTTGGGTTCCCATCACGGGCGGGTCATTAAAGCAATTTGGGATGAAAACACACTTTTTTTTAGTTAAAGCACACAAGCTGTTTGTACCCGAACTGGGCTTTTTCCCCGGTCGTCCCAGTTTGGCGCGCGGGCAAACCTCACGGCGTGCCTCAGCTGGGGCTTTCCAGCCCGAGGTGCGATGGATAAAACCCTGCTCCTGCAGAACCGGGGACATCAAAACACCAAAACCAAATCAAACCCCCCACCTCCGACGCGACCGGGAGCAGAAGAGGAACCCGATGGTGACCCGCAGTCGCTCGGTCGGATCCCGTGCCGGCGATTCAACACGGTTTAAGGCACAAAAGAGAAGATTTGGCGAAATCAAGACATATCCAGCAGTTCCAGCGGCAGGAACGGCAGATTTCAGATCGATAATCTCGCATCGGGACCACTAACACTTGTTTCCCCTCTTCTACCTTTCTCGTATTAAATCAACGCACGCTTTGCCTTGATTAATTCGGTTAATTAATGTGGCAGCTCCCAGGCAGAGGTCACGGGTGGGGACGTGAGCCCGTGGCACCGACTCGCTACGGGGCTTTGCCACCCACAGAGTGCTGGGGACCTTGTGGCACTGCTCGATGCCACGGGGACGTTTGTGACATCCCACACTGCCACGGAATCCCCAGAGCAGGGTGTCCCTGCACTGGGGACCTTGTGACGCCCCACAGTGGCGCGGCATCCCCGGAGCATCCTGCTGTCCCTGGATCAGGGACCTTGGGAGACACCGCGCACTGCCGCAGCATCCACAGAGCAGCACGCGCCTGTATTGGGGACCTTGTCACACCCCACACTGCCACGGCCATCCCAAAGCATGACATCCCCAAACTGGGGACCGTAGTGACACCTCACGCTGCCACGGCAATCCCAAAGCATGACGTCCCCAAACTGGGGACCGTAGTGACACCTCACGCTGCCATGGCAATCCCAAAGCATGACGTCCCCAAACTGGGGACCGTAGCGACACCTCACACTGCCATGGCAATCCCAAAGCATGATGTCCCCAAACTGGGGACTGTCGTCACACCCCACACCGCCACAGCATCTCCAGAGCAAGACGTCGCTGTCTCGGGGACCTTGTGACACCCCACGCTGCCACGGCAATCGGGGACCTCGTGGCACCATCCCCAAGCGCGGGGAGGAGCTGGGTGCCGTCCCTCCCACCCCACGCACCCATGGGACCCCCTCACCTCCACCGAAACCTCCAGGGGGGGACACGCAGCCGGGTGACCGGGGACAAGGGGGGACCGAGGGGACCAGCCCCGTGCCAATGTGACACCAGAAGCACGGTAAGGGAGGAAGAACCGAGCAAAAACTCGACGTCTCCACGGGGTGCAACCATCCCACACCGACACGGGGAAGAAAAACTCCCCCCGGCGCGGGTTGACAAGGGTGCCGGTGATTCGGGAAATGAGGAGGGAACCGCAGCCAGAAGATAAACCATCCCCAGGTCCCTCACCTTCACCCCGGGGGGGACGGGGATGAGCCCCAAAATAGGAACGGGGCAAAGGTTGGAGCATCTCCAGCCCCGCTGCTGCCACCCACAACGACAAATCACCCAAACCCCTTCTGAAACAGCCCACACGTGGCGCAGACCCCCCCAAAAAACCCCCGTGAGCAGCCCAAAACAGCCCCCCAAAGAGCAAGGAGGGGAGACGAGGCCACCAAAAAGCCACAAGAAGGGTCCCCGTGGGACGTGGCACCCAGCCCCCATCACTCACGGTTGCCTCCAGCCGAAAACGGGACGACGGTTCGGGTACCACGACCGGGGCTGGGGAAATCCCCCAGCAGCAGCTCCTTCCTTCCTCGCCAGCTCGAAGCTCGGTCGGGCAGAACGGAGCAGCTGCCCCGAGCCACCACGGCGCTCGTTACTCTGCTAACGAGCTCACGCACCGCGCTTGCCGGCACCGGGGCAAGCCACGACGTGGGGTTTCTTTGGGTTTCTTCCGCCATCTCCTCTCCTGGACCACCATCGTTTGGTGGGTTGCACCGTGCGGGGTGTGCTGCTGCACCGGCACTGTCTCGGCACTCTCCGGCACGCAAGCAGGACACACTGCTGCTCGGGAGGGATGCTCCATGCCGAGGGCACCCCAAAAACCTCACTAAGGGGGAACGTCTCTCCCAGCGATCGCTTGCTGATCTCCCGGCAGCACCGGACTCTGCCTGGCTCTGAAAACCGACCGCAGCCGCCATACTCATGGTCGGTGGCACTCGGCAGATGCCGGGATAATTTTGCCGTGCCGAGGCTGTTGGAGACAGCAGAAGAACCCCAAACCCTTGAGGCTGGCGGTACTGCAAGCATTTGTGGAGGGTCTTTCCACCCCAAAGGACCTTTAGACCAGCGTGCCAGCCTCAGCCTCTACTTTGGGGCATTTTGGGCCATTTCACCTCATTTTTTTCTACCCGAGAAGTGCCCAGCCCCTCCAGTCACACCTCCTTAAGTCTGCCCATGAGCAGAGCTGGATCCACCCAAAGCACCCCAGGACCCCAAGTGAGCCCCACCACCCATCCAGAGCCAGGTTGGACACCCGGATGGAGACATTCTCCATCTCCTAACACTACCCTCGCTATCTTCTGGGCACCAACTCCCTCCTTCTTCAAACACCATCTTTAAACACCCGTTTAAACGTCCGTCCATCCCCTAGAGATAATTTTCCATCTGTTGACCATGGTGAAAGAACAGAGAGCTGAAAAGCTTCCCAGATGCAACGTGGTCCCTTCCCCACCCACCTCATGGTGGGTAAATAACAACGGGACCCACCAAACAGGTCGCCTGCGCCAGGAGATAAGGTTTTAAGTCAACGGGTGATTGTGGAGATGGGCAAACTCATCACAGGGATGTGGCGTTGAAGAACAATTGCAGCCAATGACTCCACTGCTGTCACCGCTTCCAGCTGGGGAAAAGGCGACCCACCCACCATCCAGGGGACAATTAACGAGGCAAATCACTGACCGGATCCGTGGCCACCACCCACCTCATTTTCCAGTGAAGACATGGGGATGGGGAAGGACAGGAGGGTTGCAAACGTGTGGAGGGGTTCAGATAGGACTGAGGATGGTGGAGGGACCTCTCCAGCATTGAAATGATGGAGAAGTTGAGGTGGGATGGGGTTAATCCTCCAAAGGCAGAGAACACACACCAGACAAGCAGGGATCTACAGATGAATGGACAACTTGCAGCAGCTGCGCTCGATAGATAAGGAATCGGCCGGAGAGCCACATACAAAGAGTTAGAGTCAACATCTCAATGCCCAAGTGGAAACCAGTAACAAGTGGAGTCCCTCAAGCGTCCACACTGGGACCAATGCTGTTTATTATCTCCAACACCAACATGGATTGAGCACACCCTCAGCAAGTTTGTGGGTGACACCAAACTGAGTTGATACCTTGAGAGAAGGGATGACATCCAGAAGGACGCTGACAGGCCAACATGACTTCTTGATGGGCCAAGAAGTGGGCCAACACGAACCTCATGAAGTTCAATGAGGCCAAATGGAAGGTCCTACACCTTGCTTGGGGCAATCGCCAATATCAAACTAGGGGATTGAGAGCAGCTGGTGGAGAAGGACCTGTTAGAGGAGGCCACAAAGATGATCCAAGAGCTGGAGCACCTCTCCCATAAAGAAAGGCTGGTAAGAGTTGAGGTTGTCCAGCCTGGAGAAGCGAAGGCTCTGGGGAGACCTTCTTGTGGCTTATATGGGGGCCTTACCAAGACCCGTAGGACAAAGGACAACAGTTTTAAGCTGGAAGAGGGTAGATTTAGATTGGACCTAAGGAAGAAATGTTTTATGATGAAGGTGCTGAGACATTGGACGAGGTTGCCCAGAAAAGATACGGATGCTCCATCATTGGAAGTGTTCAAGATCACACTGGATGGAGCTCTGAGCAACCTCATGTAGTGGAAGATATCCATGTCTGCTGCAAGGAGTCAGACTAGATGGTCTTTGACAAGGGGGACAAGGTGTCTCCAACCCAAACCATTCTATGAAAACCTCCCCACTCACCCAAGAGCCCTTGGAGGAGAGTTTCTCCAGAGCCAAGCCATAGACAGACCCAAGGGGGTCTCCCATGGGTGACGAAGATCCCCCACCCCATAACAGGACATCCCCTCCAAGAGCAGCCAGCACACATAGGGGGTTTTCACGATGCCAAGGTCATCCCAGAATAGCTCCACACCAGCACTGGAGACCAACCAGTCCCTATCGGAGCTGCTCATCCCCCGTCACCCGCACAACACCGGCAGCCCAGCACCGAGCAGTGGGGCAGGGGACGATGCCTTTGCCCTGCAGCCGCCCTCGGCAGCGCCGGAGGAAGGTTTCCGTTTCGAGAAGAGGGGAATTCAGTGAGGCCAGGCGCAGGTGTCACGGTTTCGCTCTGCTCGGCACAGCCGCGGCTTCACCAGCAATACCAAAAACACGTGTCACCGGCGGTGAGGCGCAGTTCCCACCTGCTCCCTCCCGACACGGCACCAGCCCCACACCGACACGTGGTGGAACACGACCACCTCGCATGGCGATGGGCAAGGTGGCCCCTTTTGGGGGCACCTTCAGTTTGGGATGAGGAGCCTCCAAAAAGCCACCAGCTTGACCCACCACCAGGTTTTGTGCCCGTCTGTGGTGCTGCAGCCGGGTGGTGGCACAACAGCACAGGGATCCCAGCGCAGCATTCACATCCCCGTTTCTCCTTACATCAAAATCACGCGTTTCTCACTGTACGGGTCCCGTTTCACCGCGAGATGCTGAGAGCTGAGGAACATCTCCAACGCCAAGACAGAAAACGCCTGCCCACACCACCCCACCGCAATGGTGCAACCATCAGGCAAACCAACCAAATCAACCCGAGCATCACCGGCCACGCACGAAGCGCCGGGAGACATCCCCGTCCCCCAAGAAGCCACCCCAACGGCATCAACCAGGGACTTACCGGCCACATCGTGCGCTTCCAGGGCGACGTCAGGCTCCTGACGGGAGAGCGACGAGAAGAAGTCGGGGTCCTCTTGCAACGGGCGCAACTCAGCGCCGGAGGGTCCCTTCCCCTCCCTGCTCATCGTCGCCAGATCATCCGCAGCATAGAAAGCATCTTCCTCGAGCTCCGTCTCCGTTTCCACCGACGTCCCAGATAAAGCCAGGTTCTCCAGGGGCTTTTTTGCATCTTGAAGGAAAGCAGCTCTTCGTTCTTCGCCTTGGGGGCACTCAAGGGCAGGAAAAGTCTCTTTGTTTGGCTCCGGTGTCATTAACAGGGCTCTGCCTCCATCTCCTTGGCGCTCTGAGAAATTAGGGACAGCTTTCTCCATCCCTCGCCGATTGTGCTGTGTCACTCGGAAAAAAACACCGCGCCGGCACTCGGGAGGGTTGGCGGCCAGGGACTGCCGGCAAAATCTAGAAGAAATAAGAGATAAAAGAGGAGAAAATGAGAAAAGAGGCTGGATTTTGCAGAGATGGAGGAGAAACGGTGGCGGCTCGTGCTGGAAAACCCTCGCTGCGGGCACCAAAGCTCTCAATGCCATGGAGTTTGGGCAAGACATCGGGTGCCATCACTCATCCCTTGGGAAAACTGGTGCTGCCGGTAGCTGACGCGGTGCCGGGTCCCTGCTGGAGTCGATGAACCACAAAAGGTGCCGCTTCTCCCCGATACGGAGGGTTTTTTTCCTCCGCCTTCCAAACCGCGATTTGCCAGAAGAACGGCTCAGGACCCTGTGGGCCCCTCCATCCCCTGCCACGCACCCCCCCCCCAAAAAAACCCTTGTCATCCTCAAATTGATTATTTATCCCCCCCCAAAATTTCAATCCCCACGACGCGGCGCTGGGAAAGGTGCCAGTTCGCACCCCCTGGGGGCTCGGCTCTGCCCCAAAATGGGGATGGCCGCCCCCAAAACGGGGGCGTGGGGGGGGATTTTGGGATGCTGTGCCGCATCCTTCCCCCATAAGCCAATGGGACAAAGTGGTACCTTCACGCTGGGGACCCCTCGAAGGGCTTGGGGACCCCTCGAAGGGCTTGGGGACCCTCGGGGGGGAACCAGGTACTGGCCGCCCCAATGCGGAACCCCCTCAAAAATAAACCAAACACCTTCTACCACCCGATGCCGCTGCAGGTTAAAGGGTGAAAAAGAAACTAATTAGGAGAAATAAAGGAGATCCTGATCTCTGCCGGGTGAAGATATTGGGTCGAATCCTGATCCGGGTGGGCGGAGAGGGGGAAAAACAGGAGGAAAACGGAGCTAAAAAGCCGAGCTTATCAGCTCCGCTGGAGGATAAAGGCACAGGAGGAGAGCGAAGGAGCTAAATTTACCCCGGCGAGGAAGGAGAAGGCAGAGAAGAGACTATAAATACCTTCAAGGTAAGAATGCAAATGAAGAGGGAATTATTCGAGCTGGCGCAAGATGTTTCCCCGCCCCGGGGCCGAGGGAGGAGAGCGATGGAGCAAACCCCGACGCCCGGCGGCCACCTTCAAATCTCTCCCGCCCCGAAGCAGCCGGTTGCCCATCGCTTCCCCGGAGAACGATGCCCGGAGCCACCGTGGGTTAAGTTTGCCAAGAAGAGGTGAAAATAGGCAGTCAATTAAATAAATTAAAAATACGTTGGCTCCGCGGGCAGGTGTCTTTCTTCCATGAGGATCGGTGGCTCCGGCTGGCTTCGGTTTGTACGGATATACCTCCGGCGTCGCCCCAAAACGGCACCCGATGCCCAACACCGTGCTGGCGGGATGCTCTCACCCCGAAGAGCGGCACCGCAACGATGCTTCCCGCCCAAGCCCCTGCGGGGTTTTGGGGGAGCAAACCCCAAATTTGTAGGCTTTTTGGGGTCCGACGCGGCGGTGGCTCAGTGCCGGTGGGCCGGGATGAGGGATGCTCCGCCGGGATGAAGCCACCTGCTCTCCTCGCACCGATTTACCGGGAAGAACCGGTGGATCGTGACATCATTTTTAACCAGAATCCGGCTTAAATCCGGTCGGACGCGCACGACATTCCCTTTTTACTGCATCTCTCATCGTGCCATGGTGGCTCATCCATCATGCCGGCAAGGAACGTCGGAGAAACCTCCATGTGGCACAGTGCCGGCAGGATGGGAGCCCGGCAGACGGCCTAGTGACGGCATTTCTCCCGGTTTTTCCCGGCGTTCCAGGAGTCGCCCCAAAATGTCTCGCCCCGCTGCAAGGAAATAAAACGGCACGGCAAGGCGCCGGGTGCGTGGCGGCAAAGCTGGCAGGGGACAGGCAGGAGCACCTGGATCCAAGGGCGGAAAAAGCCATTGCGGAGTTTTACCTTTTTAATTGCAGCCACGTCTCAGCCCGGCCGGGGACCCCGGCGCATCCCTGCACCAGGGGGATCCATCCAGGTGAGAACGGGTCAAAAAACCCCACAAAATTGGTTTATTTTTAAAAGCTGCGGGTTTTTTGGGGACATGGGTTTGATCCCAGCCAACTCCAGGACCGAATCTGGCATCCCGCAGGCACCTTTCCCCAGCGATAAACCGCAGCATCCCTTTGGCACCGGCGTTCACCGGCACGGTCCCAACCTTTGCTCACCGAAACGTGTCTCGCCGCAGCCAGGCTGAAATCCCCCCAAATGACACCAAAATCCCCCATCTGCACCCCGGCATCGCGCTCAGCGTCACCCACCAGCACCTCGACCCACCAAAACACGCGCTGGCGCAGCCAAGACGCAGGGACATCGGCGCCGCGTCCCCCACCTTGCTCACCGAAAAAACACGATTTTCCAAGTTTTCCCCCCTTTTTTTTTTGTGTGTTTTTTTTTTTTTCCCCTCCTTCCCCCTCTTCCCAAAACACGCACTCATCCGTCTGCTGCGCTGGCGGCGCTCCCTAAAAACCCACCATCCTCCCCAAAAACCCGCTTGGGACAAGCTCACCGGGGCGGGGGGGAAAAAGAAAAAAAGAAAGAAAAAAGATTATTTTTTTTTTTTTCATTAAAAAAAACCCGCCAAGCGCTCACCGTAAAGTTTAAAAAGCCGCTTCCCTGCTCGCTTCCCAAGCTCTGCTCGCTTCCCAAGCTCGCTTCAAGGGGTGGAAGCGGGGAGTGCGGAAACCCTTCCCCCAGCCCATCGCCCCAGAGCCATGCAAAGGCGGAGCAGAATTGGGACAATTTAAATGCTAAACCGGTTAAGTGGGGACAATCGCTGCCTTCCCTGGAAGTCAAGAGGAAGGGGCCTTTCCCCAGGCCAAACGCCTCCCGGCGGAGGTTCCACAGTGGGTTACCCCGGGCAGGTTTTGGCCGCGTGTTTTCACCCGGCGTGGGTTTCCTCGTTTTTCCCCCCTCGCTCGGAAGAGCAGGGCCGCGAGGAAAGGAGGACGGTGCCAGTTTTTTCCCCTCCTTCGTATGGGATCGCGACCAAGCGCGCGGGGTCCCGGCGCGCTGCCGGGGCGCTTGAGTCGGGCAAGGCTACGGCCGCGTGGGTTTTTCCCCTGCGTGGTTTTCTTCCTCTCCGGGAGAGAGGAACGTGTGGCAGAGCAGTCGCAGCACAAGAGGACAATGCTGGGTTTTTGCCCCCCCCTGCTCTGTGCTAGATCACAACCAAGCGCGCGGGGTCCGGCGCGCTCATGGCACGCTTGAGTCGGGCAAGCCACGGCCACGCGTTTTTTTTTTTTTTCTCTGCGTGGTTGTTTTCCTCTCTGGGAGAAGAACGCGTGGCACAGCAGAGTCGCGGGGCAAGAGGACCATGCTGGTTTTTTCCCCCCCCAACTCTGTGGTGGATCGCGACTAAGCGCGCAGGGGCCGGCGCGCTCACGGCACGCTTGAGCGGGGCAGGCCGCGGCCGCATGGTTTTTCCCTGCGTGGTTTTTTTTCCCCCCTCCCTGGGAGAGGAACGTGTGGCAGAGCAGCTGCGGCGCAGGAGGACCGTGCTGGTTTTTCCCCCCCGCCACTCCATGGTGGATCGGGACCAAGCGCGCGGGGTCCGGCGCGCTCACGGTGTGCTTGAGTCCGGCAGCCTACATCCCCGAGTTTTTTCCCCGACGCAGTTTGGTTTTTTTCCTCGCCAGGAGAGCAGGACCACAACGCATGAGGACGGTGGCTGCTTTTGCCCCACTTCGTATCGGCTCATGACCGAGCACGCGGGGTCCGGCACGCTCCCGCGGCGCTTGAGTCGGGCAGGCTACGGCCGCATGTTTTTTCCCCCCGTACGGTTTTTACTCCCCCCGCCACGAGAGACGCGGGGCACAGAAGAGACCAGAGCAGAGGAAGACAGCGTTGGTTTTTCCTCCTCCGTGCCACGTCACGGCCAAGCACGCAGGGTCCGGCGCGCTCCAAGTGCGCTTGAACCGGGCAGGCTCCAGCTGCGTGTTTATTCCCCCCCCCCCCCGCACGGTTTTTATCCCTTGCACGGCAGAACAGAGTCACGACGAAGGAGGACAGCACCAATTTTTTTACGCCTTTGTGCCAGGTCAGGGCCGAACTCACAGGGTTCGGCACGCTTCGGGTGCGCTTGAAGCAGGCAGGCTCCAGCCGCGTGTTTTCTTTTCCCCCACATGTTTTTGTTTCCTTGCTGGCAGCGCAGAGCCACAACACAGGAGGACGGTGCCGGCTTTTCCTCCTCTCTACCAGGTCACGGCCAAGCTCGCGGGGTCCGGCGCGCTCCCAGCACGCTTGAGCCGGGCAGGCTCCAGGCTCATGATTTTTCCCCCCTCCGCCCCCGACGTGTTTTTGGTTTTTCTTCCTCACGTGCCAGAGCAAAGCCCCAACGCGGGACGACGGCGCTGGGTTTTCCTCCTCCGTACCAGGTCACGGCCAAGCTCGCGGGGTCCCGCACGCTCCCAGCGCGCTCGAACTGGGCAGACTCCAGCTGCGTGGGGTTTTTTTTTTTTTCCCCCCTCTTTTCCGTGTGGTTTATTCTTCCTCGCGTGGCAGAGCGGAGCCCCGACGCCGGAGGACGGTGCCGGTCTTTCCCACTCCGTCCCAGACCACAACCAAGCACGCGCGGTCCGGGGCGCTTACGGGCAAAACCCATCGCACCCACAAAGAAAACGCCGAAGAGGAGCAAGCGCTCCAGGTTTGATACAGGAGGAATTCAGGGAGGATCTGGGAAGCTCCCATGGCTCAAGCCGGGATCCCGGATGGTTTCCTTCCTTGGGGAAAGCTCAAGCGATCACTGACGTTCCTCCCCGGTGTTAACGAGCTTGTTTAGCAAAAAAGGGTCTTTTTTTCCCCCCCCATCTCGGAGATGGAATGAGCAAAGGACGCATTCCCCAGGGAGCACTTCCATATCTGCTCCAGCGGTTGCAGCTGTAAGCCAGCAAATCCCGTGCCAAGGGTATTTGTTGGGATGCGGGGCTCTGCCAGTGCTGGGATCCTCAGGGAATCTGGCCACGGGATCGTCGGCGCTGCCGGAGGGGGATTTCACGGCGTCAATGGGGATAGTCCGTGTGCCAACTCCTCTAAACCACGCGCCGGGGAGGGAAATCCAGTGTAAAGCCATGCCGGGATGAGCCGAAAGATGCTCTGAGCGGCGTCGAGCCGTGCCAGGATGAGCCGAAAGATGCTCCGAGCAACAGTAGCACCGCTCTCGCCTCCGTGCCGTGCGGCGGCCGCACTGGCTGGGTTCCGATCCGCTCCCTGCCATCCAGCTGCTTGGGAAGAGGAAACGTTCCCGGCGCCGCGCCAAAAACTCGCCACCGAACCCATCAGAGCTGCCAAACCACGGCACGGGGTGAAACACCGCGGCACCGCCACAGCCCCTCACCGGTTCTGACACCGCTCCAGTCGGCAGAGAGGAAAAGCTCCCAGTGGAGATTCCAAGGTCGCTGTCGCTGGATGCTCGTTTAACCCCAGTTAACGAGCCCGGCAGAGGTCGGCCTCCTTCCACCGGCGCAGGAACGGTACCGGTGATGGCGGTGGAGACGAACCAGCACCGGAACGGCCGAGGGGAAGCGTTAGCACGGGTCCGGATCTGTCCCATCCCCACATTCCCAAGCGGTGGATGCTGAATCCAGCACGGCTTGGCACTGGGTGTCCCGGTGCTGCTGCCGGCGCCCGATCCCCCCACCGGCACGTGGGTGCCTGGGTCCCCTCATCACAGACCCCCCCCCACCGCCTCCATACCCCCCCAGACGCCTGGGTCCCCTCCTCCGTACAGACACCCCCCCCCCCAACCCCTCGGATGCCTGGGTCCCCTCATCACAGACCCCCCCTCCCCTCCATACCCCCCCGGACACCTGCGTTCTCTCCTCAGCACAGACACCCCCCCTCCTCCCTGTACCCCCCCCCCGCCCCATCCTCCTTCCCCGGGACGCTTGGGTCCGTTCCCCGGCTCCTGGGTCCCTCCTCAGCACTAACCCCCCCTCCCCCCCTGTACCCCCCCCGGACACCTGAGTCTCCCTCATCACCACAGACCCCCCCGCCCCGCTCCATAACCCCCCCGGACACCTGGGTGCCCTCCTCAGCACAGAACCCCCCACCCACCCGGACGCTTGGGTCCCCCTCATCACCACGGATCCCCCCCCGCCCCCCCCCGGGACGCTTGGGTCCGTCCCCCCCCCGTCCCGGACGCCCGGGTCCCTCCTCAGCATAGACCCCCCCCTCCCTCCCTGTACCCCCCCCCCCCCCGGACACCTGAGTGCCCCCTCATCGCCACAGACCCCCCGCCCCCCCCGCTCCGCTCCATAACCCCCCCGGACGCCCGGGTCCCTCCTCAGCACAGACCCCCCCCCCTCCCTCCCTGTACCCCCCCCCCGGACACCTGAGTGCCCCCTCATCGCCACAGACACCACCCCCCCCCGCCATGCCCGCCTTCCTCGGGACACTTGGGTCCGTGTGTCCCCCCCGGACACCTGAGTCCCCCCTCATCAGCACAGACACCCCCTCCCCTCCATACCCCCCCCCAGACGCCTGGGTCCCCTCATCACCACAGACAACTACCCCCCCCCGCCGCCATGCCCGCCTTCCCCGGGCACTGGGGTCCGGTCCCCACCTCCCGGACGCCCGGGGCCCTTCCCGGTTACCTGAGGCCCTGCGCCCCCCCCCACCCCCCCCGGAGGCCGGGGTGCCCCCACCCCGCGTTTCAGCACCCCGGACGGGGCCGGCGGGGGGGGCCGGGGGGGTGTCAGCGTCACCCCCCCCCCCCAGCCCGGCCTCGGGTTCCCCGGTAGCGGCTCCGCTTTGTCTCCCGCCGGGGCCCCCCCACCCCGGGCACTCACCCCTCCGGTCCCCCGGGGCCGGGCCGTTCCTCCTCCTCCTCCTCAGCGGCGTCGCTGCTCCAACCGCCGCCCCCGCCGCCTCCTGCCCGGTTCCGGCCTCCACAGCAGCCGCCGCGCCGGGGACATGGTCCCTTTAAATCCCCCCCCCGGGGGCCCGGCCGGTCCCGCCGCCGCCGCCGCCGCCGCCGCCGCCTCCTGCGTCGCTCCGGCCGCTCCCCCGCCCCCCTCCCTTCGGCGGGGCCTGACTACGTCACGCCGCGCGCCACCGGCCCGCCGCCGACATCTTAGGGGCGGCGAACGGGGTCCCGGCGCCGCCTCCGCTGTCGCCGCCGCCGCCGCCATGTTGGGCCGCGCCGGGCGCCACCGCCCCCCCGCTCTCCCCCGCCCCGCCGGAGCGGCCGCCGCGCGCCGCCGCCGCCCTCCGCCGGCGGCGCGGCGCGCGGCTGATGACGTCAGCGGGTAGGCGCCCGCCGCCATCTTGGGAGTGGCGAAGGGAAGGTGGGGGAGGCGGCGCGGTGACCTTCCAGGAGGGAGGGGTGAGGAGGAGAGCGGGCGGCGCGGGCGTTTTGCGTCATCGGCGAGCGACGGCGACGGCGCGCCGCCATCTTGGGGGGGCGGAAGGGGAAGGTCGGGCTGGGCTGGGGAGGGGCGGCGCTGAGGGGACCCCCGGGGGTCCCGTCAGCGCCCAGGGGACCCGGTGGCCTTGTCCCAAGGGGTCCCCGTGGCCCTGTTGTCCCCAAAGAGTCCCCATGGCCCTGCCCTGCGGTGTCCCCATGGCCCTGTTATCCACAGAGTGTCCCCATGGCCCTGTCCCAAGGGGTCCCCGTGGCCCTGTCACCCCCAAAGTGTCCCCATGGGCCTGTCCCCAGCGGTCTCCATGGCCCTGTGATCTCTGATGTGTCCCCGTGGCCCTATTCCAAAGTGTCCCCGTGTCCCTGTGATCCTCAAAGCGTCCCCCGTGGCCCTGTCCCCACGGGTCCCCACGGCCCTGCCATCCCTGTCACTGCCCCAGGTCCCCATGGGTCTGCTCCAGGTCCCCATGGCACTGCCATCCCTGTCACCGCCCCAAAGGGTCTCCACGAGCATGTCCCCAGGAGTCCCCATGGCCCTGACATCCCTGTCACCGCCCCAGGTCCTGGGATGTCCCAGGCAGGCGTAGGGTGCTGGGGACAGGATGGGGTTGAGGACAGGGCCCCAGGCGGTGGCAGGACACAGCCAGGCACCTTCTGACGGGGACACCAACACTGTTTATTGCCTGGGGAGGGGACACCCCTTCGGAAAGACCCAGGAGATGGTGGGTGACTGGGCTGCAGGGACGCGTTGGGGACATTGGGATAGCCGGTTACACGCTGGTGGCCTGAGCATCGTCACCGCTCTCGTCCCAACCCCGTGCCAGCACCCGGCGTCCCGTCCTCCCGGGGTGGCCCAGAGCTTGGGCGATGGCAGCCCGCAGCTCCGCCTGCTCCCTCTCCAGCGCCGACAGCCGTCTCTCCTGCGAGGGGACCGCGTCAGCCCCCACCCGCGTCCCTCTTGTCACCCGTGGGTGCACCCGCCTCCCGGCTCTTACCAGCTCTCGGCTCTTCTCCTCGCTGGTCTTCAGCCTCTCCAGGTCCTTCTTCCTGGTGCCTTCAGCCGCCGTCAGCCTAACGGGGTTGGGAGTGAGCCGAGATCCCCACCCGCTAGTGGGGCACCCACTGGTTGGGGGCACCCACTGGTTGGGGACACCCATTGGCGTGGGACATCCACTCCCCACCCCTACCTGGCCCCCAAATTGGCCGCGCGGGCATTCGCCTCCTCCAGCTGCTGCCGGAGCCGCTCCAGCTGCTCTCGGTGCTGCCCCTGCTCCTGCCGCAACCCGCGCTGCTGGACCTCCATCTCCCCGGCCCGCGCCTCTGCCAGCCGTAACTTCTCCCGGTTTTCCGCCACCTCCTTCCGCACCGCCTCGATCAACCGCCCGTACTGGAGGGAGACGGGGCGGGGTGTGATGCGGGGGACACAGACAGTGGGGTGGCTTTGGCTGCCACCCAACCAACCCCGGGGTCACCTTCTCCAGCGGGCGGATGGCGTAGAGCTCGCCCTGTGCCACCGCCGCCGCCGCCGCCTCCTCCGCGTAGCGCTGCCACGGCACCGTCGATTTGCGCGGCAGCGACGCCGACGAGCGCATCTTCCCGCGACCCTACGGCACCGGCGGCACCCGTTAACGACAACATTCTCCTCCACCCCGACGCGAGGGTGGTGTGGCGGCTGCCGGGGCTTACCGGGGCGTCGCGGGGGACAAGGGACCCCGGGTTGTCCTCAGCCGGTGGCTCCGCCACGTGCTCGACGCTGCTCTGCTTGCGTAGGCGCCGGGCGGCTTTGTTCTGCGCCGGCACGCTCTGGGTGCGTTGCACGTTGCGACGTTCCCGGCTGGGCGGCGGTGACGGTACCGGTGCCGGTGATGGCTCCGGTTCCGGCCCGTCCTCCCGACCCCGGACGCGACGGATGCTGATGAGGGACTGGCTCTTGATGAGGGGGCTGTGCTTGCTCAGGTCCCGTGGTGGCACGAAGCCTGGTTTGAAGCTCTCTGCCGGGCTGTGAGAGCAGATAGAGCCATGGCACGGCCAGATACCGGGGTGGTGCCAGACCCAGGAGGGCCAGAACCACCCTGAATCCGGCTGGGACCAGGGACACCTCAAACCCAGTTGGGATCAGACCCATCTCCTGACCCCAGCCTTTACCTGAACCACCCCAAACCCAGCCAGGACCAGAGTCAACCAACACCCAGCCAGGACCAGAACCACCCTGAACCCGTCAAGGACCAGAAGCGCTCACTGAATCCAGCTGGGACCAAAAACATCTCCTGGACCCAGCCTGGACCACAAGTATCCACCAAATCCAGTCCAGACTGGCACCATTCCCTGAACTGGGACCAGAACCATCCCCTGCCTGGACCACAACCATCTGCTGGACCCATCAGGGGCCAAAACCATGCCCTGAACCCAGCTAGGACCAGTGACTCCAAGCCTGTTCTGGACCAGAGTCACCCTAGACCCCACCAAGGCCAGAACCATCCCCTGAACCCAACCAAGGCCAGAATGACCCCAAACCCATCCTAGTGTCACCCCTCTACCAAAGCTCTTCCTGGCCCCACATGTCCTCCTTGGTCCCATGTGTGTTCCTGTTCACCCACCGGTACCTTCGCTCCGTGGTGGAGCTGAGTCGGACGGAGACGGGGACAGGGGTCCCTTCCTTGATAGCGGTGAGGATGGTGGGCAGGGGCTCCAGCTCCTCCTGCGTGGCCTGCCAGGATGAGACAAGGACATTATGGGAACAATGGGTGGCTTGTACCATCCATGGGGCAGTGGACATGAGCTCTGTGTGTGGGGAGGAGGAGGCGGCCGGTCTTGCCAGCTACCCTCGGGGACAAATGGATGGTGGCACCTGGTCCAGGCTGGAGAAGATGTCGCAGAGCAGCAGGTGGAGAGTGGCGAGCTCCAGAGCCAGGTCCACGTAGCCGTCATAGGTGGCCATGTGGATGCTGTTCTCGGGGTTGGCCACGCTCTGCAGGAAGTCTGTCATGGTGCTCCAGTTGTGCTCCAAGAACTCATTCATGAAGCCCATGTAGGCCTCCTTCTCACCAAACCTGGGGACCACAACATCCAATTACCTGGCAGCCAGGTGATGGCCTGGGCCACCACCATGCCCGCAGCCCGGGCCACCTCCGGGATCACAGACCAAGTCACTGCAACGTCCCTGCACCATGTCACCACCTTGTCTACAAGCCAGGACATGGGTGAGAACACTGCCATGTTCTTGGACCAAGGCACCCATTGGTCAGGCCATCACAGAGGACACATGAGGCTCTGCTGCTGGGACACATCAACCCCATGCATTGAGCGGAGACGTTCTCTGCTGCCCCATGGCTGGTTCCATGGCATGTAGGAGATGGCCCTGCGGCTCCATGGTGTGTTGGGGACAATCTACTGCCCCATGACTATCCAGGGCACGTGCCACACAGCATGTAGGGGATGTCCCCGCTGCCCCATGGCTTCCCCATGGGGATGTCCCTCCCCACCCATACCGTCCCCTGCCATGACATACGTGGTGAAGTTGGCCAGGTTCTGGATGACCTTGGCCACCAGGGTGAGGGTACGGGCAGTGGCCTCACTTGGGTACTCCTGGACAAGGCCGAAGAGGCTGGGGGACATGATGGCGGGGCAGAGGAACCGCAGGAAGAGGGAGGCTGAGACCAGGCGCTGCCCGATGGGTGCCTTGCCCCGTGCCACGCATTCCTCCTGCCAGGCTGCAAAGATCTCGCCCAGCTCCGCTGGGAAGGCTCTGTGGGGAGAGACACCCCAATGGGTGCTGGGGCAGGTGGATGGTCCTGGAGCCCCCCCGTGTGCCACCATGATGCGCTGTGGGACATGGTACCCACCATGACTGTGCTTGTCCCCATGCCAGTCCCCCGCGCTTGTCCCCAGGGTTGTCCTCAGGTCCTTCCTGGTGCCCATCCCAGGGGTGGTGCCCATCTCTGTCCTCCATGTCTGTCCCTAAGCTTGTCCCCAGGTTCACCCTGGTGCCCATCTCCATGTCCATCCCAGGGGTGGTGCCCATGCCTGTCCTCTCTGTCTGTCCCACCTTCCTGGTGCCCATGCCACCCCCAGGGATGGTGCTAGTTCCCAAAGCCATCCCCACGCCCATCCTGGTGCCAGTGCCTGTCCTCCTGCCCATTCCCATTCCTGTCCCCAAGCCCGCCCCTATGCCCATGCCCATCTCCAAGACTGTTCCCCAGGTCTTCATGGTGCTGGTGCCCACCCCATGCCTCTCCCATGCCGGTGTCCATCCCCAAGCCCATCCCTGTGCAGGTGTCCACCCCTATGGCCATCCCCGTGCCCAACCCCACGCCCGCGCAGGGGCCGTCACTCACTCGCAGGACGTAGCGATGCGCTGGAAGGTCTCCTCGCAGACCTGCTGCAGGTTGTTCTGGTTGTCAGAGAGGTCAAGGCCGGCACATTTGCTGGGATCCACCTCGCAGCTATCATCTGAGGTGCAGAGCTGGGCCACGGCCTCACCTGGGCACCAAGCGACAACCCATAAGGGGACCAGCAAGCCACCACCATGGGCATGGCTGTGACAAGCCTCCACCACAACCCAATGGATGTCCTGGGGGTGTCCTACAGCCCTGTAATGCTCTGCCCATGCCCTGCACCCCATAACACTCCATAATGTCCCACAAAAACCTGTAACGTTCAGCCTTACCCAGTGTGTCCTGGAGGTACTTGCCCCCCACCAGTTTCATGTACTCGTCGATGGCCTTGGTGGCCAATGTGTTCTCACGGAAGATCAGTGCCTCACGGTCATCAAAACGGTCCAGCTCAGCCACACCGAGGTCGATGAGGAATGACTGCCGGGTGGACGTGTTGGAGGGCTCAGTGGGCACCCATGGTCCCAGACTGAGTTGATCAGCCCATCCTGGAAAGGGCTAGGGTCTCCTGGCACTCCCCTGAATTGCGTTTCCCATCCCATCAACCCCATCCCAACTCTGCCATTCCACGCCATCCCAACGCAACTCATCCATCCCATTCCAACCAGCCCAACCCGTCTCATCTCAACCCATCCCAACTCATCCATCCCATTCCAACCCAGCCCAATCCATCTCATCTCAACCCATCCCAACTCATCCATCCCATTCCAACCAGCCCAACCCATCTCATCTCAACCCATCCCATCCCAACTCATCCATCCCATTCCAACCAGCCCAACCCATCTCATCTCAACCCATCCCATCCCAACTCATCCATCCCATTCCAACCGAGCCCAACCCATCTCATCTCAACCTATCCCATCCCAACTCATCCATCCCATTCCAACACAGCCCAACTTAAACCATCCACAACGTATCGCATCCCATCCTATTCCAACTCAACCCAACCAAACCCAGCCATTCCATCCCAACCCATCCAACCCATCCCAATCCAACCCCACTCATCCACCCCATCCCACCCCACAACTCCTGGCATCTCCAACCCATGATGTCCATCCCACCCCACCACAGCACCCCAGGCAGCACCCATCTTGCCCTCACCCACCCTCCCCACATCCCCCATTGCCAGCACCCACTCCACCTTGGCCTTCCCAGTGCTCTGCAAGACGCGGACCAGGGCACCGGCCAGTTCCTCCTTGTGCCGTACGGCGATGGTGGGCTCCAGACGGGCACACAGCTCCCGGTAGTGGAAGGTGATGAACTCGGCCAACTCCTTGTAACGCACAATGGGCAGCACCCGCACCTCCCGGTAGCGCCCGCGCACCCTCACCGACGGCACCCGCTCGCCTCCCCCAGGACAACTCAGTGGGTACCAGCGCTCCAAGGGCTGCCGGGTGGCCGCCAACTCGGTCAAGGGGACAGTGATGGAGGCCACTGGTTGACTGGGGTGGTCATCACGGCAAAGGGCGAGAGTGAGGGCACGGGAGGGTGGGAGGGCGGCCAACTGGAAGAGTTCACCCCAAAAGAGCTCGCCATCGGGACCGGCCACCTTGGCGGTGGTACGGGCAAAGAGGGTGCCGTCCAGGTGGAGGTGACAACGGAGACGCCGCCGAGGTGGCAGGTCCCGTGCTTCGTACACCCACAGGCTCAGTGCCAACTCCAGCCGCTCGCAGTTGTCCTGTTGAGGTGGGGGTCAAGGGGACAAGGGGGATATGGGGGATATGGGGGTGTGGCTGAATCTGAGGGGCGTTTGGGGGGGACAGGGTGCAGGGGACAGGGAATTCTGCTGGTGGATGTGGGGATGGGGGCAATGGGGACAGGAGGGGACATGGGGGATGAAGGGGGGACACATGGGGATGGAGGGGACGTGGAGGGACAGGAGGGGACACATGGGAATGAGGGGGACAAGGAGGGACAGGAAAGGACATGGAGGGACAGGAGGGGACACAGGGGACAGGAGGTGACATGGGGGAATAGGAGGTGACAGGGATTCTGTGGAGGGACATGGGGACGTGATGGGACATGGAGGACTGGAGAGGACATGGGGGACGGGAGGGACAAGAGGGGACATGGGGACACGGGTGGACAACTGAATCCTCAGGGGGACATGGGTGACAGCCAAATCCACCATGGGACAGGAGGGGACATGGAGGGGACAACCAAGCCCTCCAGGAGACAAGAGGCCACAAGGGGACACAGGGCTGTGGGTGCCTGCAGGGCTCCAGGTGGGGTGGGAGATTCGTGCCTCAGTTTCCCCACCCAGCCCCACCAGTGGGCCCGGTGGGGACACAGGAGGGCAGTGGGTGGCCCCTCGGGTCAGGGTGCTGGGGGTTCCCGTCCCCTGGGGGTGGCGGGGATGTCCCAGGGGTGTCCCAGGGGTGTCCCCATGGTCCCACCTTGTTGGGCTGCACGGTCCGGCGCAGGTTCTCGATCCAGCGGTCGCGCTCGGCCAGGGACGTGCACCCAAAGGACCGGCTGCCCTCGCCCGTGATGATCTGGGTGCAGGGAGGGTGTCTGGGCTTGGGGGGGGGCACCCTAAGGTGCCTGGAGGGGGGGGGGGGCTGCGCTGGGGGCTCTGGGTACCCGCGGCTAAGAGGGGATCCTTTTTGGGTGCCCTGAGTGACCCTTCAGGGTGCCCTGAGTTCCTTTGCGGGGTGCCACAGGTGCCTCTCCAGGATGGTTGGGGTGCTCTGGGTGCCTCTCCAGGGTGCCCCGGGGTGCTCTGGATGCTCTGGATGACCCTTCAGAGTGCCAGGGGGTGCCCTGGGCACCCTGGGTGCCTCTCTAGGTTGCCTGGGGTGTCCTGAGTGTCTCTCCAGGGCACTTTAGGGTGCCCTGGGTGCCCATCCACGGTGCCCTGCGTCCCCTGGGTGCCTGTGCAGGATGTTCTGGGTGCTGTGGGTCCCCCTCCAAGGTGCCCTCGGTGCCCCTCCAGGGTGCCGTGGGTGCCCTGGGCATCCTCAGTCCCTCTCCACTTTGTCTAGGTTGCCCTGGGAGCCTCTCTAGGTTGCCCGGGGTGCCCTGGGTGCATGTGCAGGGTGTTCTGGGTGCTGCAGATCCCCTTCCAAGGCGTCCGGGGTGCCCCTCCAGGGTGTCATGGGTGCCCTGAGTGGCTCTGCAAGGCGCCACGGGTGCCCTGGGTTCCCCTTCGGGTTGCCCGGGGTGCTCTGGGTGCCTCTCCAGGCTTCCTGGGGCGCCCCCGTTGCCCATCCAGGTTGTTGTAGGTGCCCTGGGTTCCCCTTGAGGTTGCCTGGGGTGCCCCTCCAGGGCGCCACGGGAGCCTTGGGTGCTTCTCCAGGGCACCCCGAGCACCCACCCAGCCCCATTACCTGAAAGCAGAACTTCTCGCCCACGATGCTGCCGTGCACGGGCCGGACGATGACGTTGTCCCCGGTGAGGTCCAGCTCGGCCGCGCTGGGCGGTGGCAGCAGCGACTCCCGCGAACCGCTCCGGCTGGGGACCCTACCGGGACAGGACCGTCACCGGGGCACCCTCACCAGCACCCACATCCCTCCCCACCCTCCACGGTGCCGTACCTCTCGCCGTCGGGGACCGTCGCCACCGGCGTCTCGACTTTGGGGGCGCCACGACCTTTCCGTTCCCGGAGCCTTTTCCACAACAGCCCCTGGATGGGGTAAGGAGGCGGCTGCCGTGTCACCCATGGGTGGGACCAAGCACCCTGGAGGGGGGGATCGGGGTGGGGGAGGGGGGTACCCACCTTGACATTACTGAACTGGGAGGTGGGGGAGGTCTCGCTCTCGGTGCTTCTCCCGGCGCCCCGGGTGCATCTCTCATCCGTAAGCAGGTCTGGAGGGGCACCCAGCATCAGGACACCCCCACCCCTTACCAGCACCCCGAGCACCCCAACACCATGCCAGGGTGTAGGGGGGGGGCAGGACACACCCGTACTCCCCCCCACCCCCCCACCCCACTGGGAAACATCAACCAAAGCTGGAGGAAGGACCCGGGTGCCTGGTTCTGGGTGCCGAATCCTGCCGGCACCTCACCGTATCTGTAGCCCTGAGGGAGCCAAGCTTTGGGTGCTGAAAATGGGTGCTCATGGGTGCAAGGGAGAAGGGGGGGAGAGGGATTGATCCTGCCGCCCTGGCTCCGGTGCCCAGAACTGGTGCCCAACCCCGGTGCCCAACCCCAACGCGGTGATGCCAGCATCCACCCAGGAGGGTGCCCATCCCGGTGCCATGTGGGTGATGTCCCCGGTGCCAGGCGGGTGCCAGGCGGGTGCCAGGAGGGTAACTCACCTCCCTGCGCGGTGCAGAGCAGCCAGCGGCGGGGCCCCATGGCTGGCGGCGATGCTGGGGGGCGCGGGGAGGAAGCCGAAAGCGTTTATCGCTGGGATCAGCCGACGCAGCAGCGCGGAGGAAGCGGTGACGGTACACGGCAGCCTTGCACCCGGCGCTTCCTCCACGCGCCTGGCTCGCCATGGGGCACCGGGCATGGGGCACGGCGCCATTCAAAGCATGGGGCATGGAACGGGGCATGGTGTGGGGCATGGAGCGGGGCAGGGGGCACGGCACCAGGCATGGGGCACGGAGGGTTCAAGGCATGGGGCATGGGACGGCGCACGGGGCATGGTTCAAGGCATGGGGCATGGCGTGGTGCGCGGCACAGGGCTTGGCATGGTCTGCTGCATGATGCGGGGCATGGCACGGGGCACGGCGTGGGGCACGGCGTGGGGCACAATGCATGCGGCAGGGCACAGGGCATGGCACAGGGCACGGCGTGGGGCATGGCGTGCTTCAAGGCGTGGGGCACGGCGTGTGGCACGGGGCACGGGGCATGGGGCGTCACGCAGTGCAGGCAGCACGGCGTGGTTCAAGGCACGTGGCACGGCGCGGGGCATGAGGCATGGTGTGGTGCACGGCGCAGGGCTCGGCATGGCCTGCTGCACGGTGTGCTGCGTGGCACAGGGCACGGCGTGGCGTGCTGCACGGCGCATGCTGCGTGATGTGGTGCACGGCACAGGGCACGGTGCGGTGCACGAGGCACAGCGTGGTGCATGGCACGGGACTCGGGGTGGTGGGTGTGCTGCATGGCATGATGCACGGCATGGGGCACAGCGCGCGGGGCATGGCACGGTTCAAGGCGTGGGGCATGGCGTGGGGCATGGTGTGTCACGCAGTGCAGGCAGCACGACGTGGTTCAAGGCACGTGGCACGGCGTGACACTCGTGGCATGGCCTGGTGCACGGCGCAGGGCTTGGCATGGTCTGCTGCGCGGTGCGGTGTGTGGCACGGGGCATGGCATGGCACACAGTGCATGCAGCACAGCACGGTGCATGGCACGGGGGCATGGCGTGGGGCACGGAGCATGGCGTGGGGCATGAGGCGTGGCGTGGGGCACGGCACAGCGCTTGGCATGGTCTGCTGCACGGGGTGCTGCATGGCACGGGGCATGGCGCAATGCACAGCGCGTGGTGCACGATGTGATGCAGGGGGCATGGCGTGGCATGTGGCGGGAGTGGTGCACGGCACAGGGGCACGCGGCATGGTGTGCTGCATGGCACAGGGCTTGGCATGGTGCATGAGGCATGGCGTGGGGCACAGCACGGCGCCCGGCATGGGGTATGGCATGGCGTGGTGCAGAGCGCACGGTGTGGAGCGTGGCACAGGGCACGGCGTGGTGCACGGTGTGGTGCACAGTGCAGAGCGCACGGTCATACGGTGCGTGGCACAGGGCACGGTGCACAGTGCGTGGTCATACGGTGGCAGGGCACGAGGCACGGCACAGGGCGCAGCCAGGCTGCGTGGCACGGGGCATGCGGCAGAGCACGGTGCCCGGCAAGGTGCATATCGTGGTACACAGTGCACGGTGCATGGCACGGGGTGTTGCCATGGTGCACGGCACCGGGCACAGTGCATGGCACGGGACATGGGATAGAGCCTGGCACGGTGCGTATCATGGGGCACGGTGCCCGGTGCATGGCACGGGGTATGGCCATAGTGCATGGCACAGGGCATGGGGCACGGGCATACGGTGCATGGCACGGGGTATGGCCACGGTGCATGGCACAGGGTATGACCATAGTGCACGGCACAGGGTATGACCATAGTGCACGGCACAGGGCATGGGGCACGGTCATACAGTGCATGGCACGGGGTACGGCCACAGTGCATGGCACAGGGCATGGGGGACAGTGCATGGCACAGGGTATGGGGCACGGTGCACGGCCGCATGGCGCATGGCATAATGCATGGCACAGGGCATGGTACGCGGTCATACGGTGCATGGCACGGGGTACGGCCACGGTGCATGGCACAGGGCACAGGGCATGGTGCACGGCACAGGGTATGGACCACGGTGCACGGCCGCATGGCGCATGGCATAATGCATGGCACAACACATGGTACGCAGTCATACGGTGCATGGCACAGGGTACGGCCACGGTGTGTGGCACAGGGCACAGGGCATGGTGCGCGGTCACACGGTGCATGGCACAGGGCATAGCGGTGGTGCATGGCACGCTGCGTGGTGCATGGCACGAGGCACGGCACAGGGCACAGCCAGGCTGCGTGGCAGGGGGCATGGGGCAGAGCGCGGTGCCCGGCACGGTGCGTATCGTGGTGCGCAGTGCACGGTGCATGGCCCGGGGTATGGCCGTGGTGCACGGCACAGGGCACGGTGCACGGCCGCAGGGCGCATGGCATGACACGTGGCCCAAGGGGCTGCATGCACAGGAGCCGCGCCGGACCCGCGCCCGCCTGGCTCGCGCCAGCACGTGCCAACACCGCGTGGCACCAGCGTGTGCCGGCACGGGGCAAGGTCTCTCACCGGGGTCCCTCCTGCCGCCCGCCGGGTGCAGGTTGGTGCTCTCAGAGGTGGAGCTCCCCGTCCGGTTCCTGCTCCTGCACGAAGCCTGGGGACACCGAGGGGTCAGGCACTGCCGTCCCCAGCCCCCGTCTCTGCACCCCGGCACCCACGGGACTCTGGCACGAGGCCCTGGGTGCCCAGGGGACTTCTGTCCCCACGTCCTCACCTCCTCCTCCCTGCCCACGAGGACCAGATGGCCGTCCACCAACGAGAAGTTGGAGACATCCCACACCTGGGCATCGGGTGCTGGAGCCAGCGGGATCGATGACGTCCCATGGGTGCTCGCTGGGGGTGCAGAGCGGGGTGTTAGGGGGAGACTGGGCGCTCATGGTGCCCCCGTCACCCATGGGCAGCGTGGCAGTGCCAGGGGCCATGCGGCCGCGGCCGTGTCACCGTAGGTGTGACAACACCAGGGCACATGGGGCCATGGCCACGGTATGGGTGGGGTGGCAGTGCCAGGGGACACATGGCCATGGCCGTGCCACCATGGGTGTGGTGATGCTGGGGGACACGTGGCTGTGGAGGTGCCATGGTGGATGTGGCAATCCTCGGGGACACATGGCCATGGCCATGCCGCCATGGGTGTGGTGATGCTGAGGGACACGTGGCCTTGGAGATGCCACCATGAGTGTGGCGATGCCAGGGGACACCTGGCTGTGGCCATGCAACAATTGGGGTGGCAATGCTGGGGGACATGTGGCTGTGCCACCGTCAGCATGGCCATGCCGGGCCACACTTGGCCGTGGCCGTGCCGTGGTGGGGACAAACCCGGGTGGCTGCCCTGCCCCAGGGCCCTGCCTGCACCGTGGGTGGCCCTGCTGGAGCCAAGCCGGTTTTGCCAGATCCGGGTGCCGCAGGGGCTGGCACGGCTCCACGTGCCGTCACCGAGGCCCGTGCCAGGCACACACGGGGACCAGGGCCACGTGTGGCCGGGAGCGGGCCCTGGGGCCAGGTGTGACCCAGCCACGCAGCACCCATGGGTGCCTCCCCCAACCATGGAGGGCACCTGCAAGCGGGAGCTCCCCCACACCAGCAAAGCCTGGCCACATCCTGCACCCCCTTATGCCCCCCACCGTCCCCCACCCATCACCATCTCCCAGACCCCAGTGGTCACCATCACCCACCACCACCCATCACCCCCCAACCCATCACCCATCACCACGACCCATTGCTCCCAACCCATCACCCATCACCCATTGCATCCCAGATCGTCACCCATTTCCATTGCCCACCACCCATCAGCCCCCAACCCATCATCCATCGCCTCCAACTCATCACCCATCATCTTCACCCACCGCCCAGCATTATCATGCCCCACCCATCACCCCCAGCCCATCACCCATCATCATCACCCACCACCCCTAATCCAGCACCCATCCTCATCACCCACCACCCCTCAATCCGTCACCCATCCTCATCACCCGCTACCCACCACCCTTAATCCATCACCCATCATCATCACCCACCAACCCTAATCCGTCACCCATCATCACCAACCATCACCCCTCAGTCCGTCACCCATCATCATCACCTGTCAGCCATCATCACCACCCATCATCATCATCACCCACCACCTCTCAATTGATCACCCATCATCGTCACCCGTCACCCCTAATCCACCACCCACCATCATCGCCAACCACCTATCACCCCCGCAACCCGTCATCATCACCCATCACCCACCCAACCCATCACCAACAACCACCTACCACCCATCATCCCCCAGCCCGTCACCCCTCACCCCCAACCCAGCACCCCCACCCACCACCAGCACCCTGACCCCCACCCTCCCCATCACCCCCTACCTGGGACAGCATCATGGGGCACCTGCTCAGCCCTGGCACCGCTCTCCACATGACCCTTCCTCTTGGACATGGAGCGCAGGTACTTCTGCAGGGTGGCCTTCCCACCCTCGGGTCCCCGTGTCTCCTTGGTCCCCTTGGAGGGGGCCGAAAAGGCCCGTTGGAAGAGGGACCGGCGGGTGCTGGCTTTGGGTGCCCCCGAACTGGCGCTGCCCTTTCCAGCCCCATCATCGGGGCCATCGGACTCGGGTTGGCTGTAGGAACGTTTCCATCCTTGTAAGCGGGTCCAGCGCCGGCTGCCCGGGGAGCCGGTGCCCCTCTCGGCTTCCCGGTCACCCATGGGTGCTGCCGTTCGCCATTTGTAGGTCTTCAGTAGAGTCGGTGGCTCGGGTCCCAGCGGGGGTTTCTCCACCTCCATCTGTGGGACGGGGAGAGCCACGTTAGCCACGGGGTGGCCACGGGCTGGTGTGGGGAGTGGGGTGGGTAGCGGTGGGAAGGGCACCCTTCTCCGCACACCCCCAACCTGGCATCCCCACCCGGTCACCCATATTTGGGTGCTCCACCCAAGTCTCCCTATTGGGGATACTCCCCACCCATGCACCCCGATCCGAGCACCTCCGACTGCCCCTTTATGGGTGCCCCCGTCCAGGCACCCCTCTCTGGGCACCCCCCCGTCTGGGCGCCCCCATCTGGGTGCCTCTATCTGGGCACCCAAGCCCCGGCACCCCAATCTGGGTGCCCCTATCCACGCACCCCCTACGGACACCCTACCCAGACACCCCTATTTGGGTGCCCTCACCCAACGCGCCCCATCTCGGTGCCCCCATCTGGGGGCCCGTATCTGGGGGCCTCTATCTGGGCACCCCCATATCTGGGCACCCCTATCCAAGCACCCCTATCTGGGTGTCCTCACCTGGGCACCCCCAACCAGGGCACCCCACCCATTGGGGGGATCCCCATCTGGGCACCCCTACCCGGGTGCCCTTCTCCAGAGCACCCCTTTTTGTGTCCTCTCCTCCAGGGCACCCACTGGGGCACCCTGGGGTGCCCGTTGCTGTGGGGTGGCCCTGCCCACCAAAGGTTCCCCGTTCCCGTGGGTGCTCCAGGTACACTGGGGTCTTGTGGGTGCCCACGTCCCTGGGGTGCCACTGCCTACCGAGGGGTCCCCATCTTGTGGGTGCCCACGTCTCCAGGGTGTCTGTGCCCACAGAGGGGTCCCCGTCTTGTGGGTGTCCATGGACAGGTCCCCGTCTCGTGGGTGCCCACGTCCCCTGGGTGCCCCTGCCCATTGATGGGTCCCCATCTCATGGGTGCCCATGACCTTGGGGTGCCCCTGCCCGTGAGAGTTCCCCATCCTATGGGTGCCCATGTCCCCCCGGGTGGCCCTACCCCTGGAGGGGGTCACCATCTTGTGGGGGCCCGCGTCCCCAAGGCGCCCCTGCCCACAGAGGGGTCCCCATCCTTTGGGTGCCCATGTCCCCCGGGTCCCTCTGCCCACCCAGGGGTCCCCATCCTGTGGGTGCCCTTGCCCGCGGGGTGTCCCTGCCCACCGAGGGGGTCCCCCACCCAGCGGGTGCCCGTGTCCCCGAGGTCCTCCTGCCCACCGAGGGGACCCCATCTCGTGGGTGCCCTTGTCCCTGGGGCGTCCCTGCCCACGGGGGTTGTCCCCCACCCGGTGGGTGCCCACGCCGCCGTCCCCCCACGCCATCCCCTGCCCCACGCAGCGCCCATCCCCGCCGGGGCGCGGTGACACCGGGGGCGAGGCAGAATCGGGATTCGGTGACACCGGGGACACGGTGACACCCACGGCAGGTGGCCCGCCGCCACCTTGGCCCCTAGCGCAGGCGGGTGCCGGAGATGTTTCCGTCGCCGCCACGGCTGTGTTTCCCCTCGCGCCGCCGCGGCATTTCCTCCCGGCACCTGCACCCGGGGTGCACACACTGGGTGCAGGCCAGGGTGGGGGTCCAGGGGACCTGTAGCACCCCAAAACCTCCTTGCCGCGCCACACGCACCCCCCCGCCATGGCCTTGGGCTGGAAGTGAGCCGTGGGTGCCCGTCGCTTTGGCGCCCGCCAATTTTGGGGTGCCAGCACCCGAGAGCTGAGCTGCGGTGGGTGCCCAGACCCTGGAGGAGGAAGGCGGTGGGGGGGGAGGGAGGGGGGCAGGGGGATGCGTGGCACCATTTTTGGGGTCCCCACCCCAATTCGCAGCACCCTCCAGCACCCCGTCACCCGTACCCTCCCCTGCAGCACCCCCCGCACCTCGGGGCGCCGCTTCACCCCGCCCCAGCACCCCGCGCCCCCTCGGCGCCCCCGAGGCTGGAGCATCACCCAGGGTGGCCCCCCCCGCCCCCCCCCCCGGTCCCCCGCGGTACCTCGGCTGTTCTCTGCCTGCTCCGGCACCCGGCCGCCCCGGTTCCTGTCGTGGCTTCCCCATGTGACCCAAGCGGGAGTTTCAGTCACACCCTCACCTCCGCCTCTGCCCCGATGATGTTATCTACGCTCCCAATTCGGCCAGGGCTCGCGCTCGGCCACGGCTCGGGCCACGCCGAGAAGGGTGAGCCACGCCGGGCCACCCTACAGCGGGGGGCTGGCTACCTTGGTGGCCGGTTGCCTGCCTCCAGCTAAAATGCCATCATTAGGTTTCAGAGTGAACGGGTGCGGGGAAATGACAGTGGCTGGGTGCCACCATGTGGGGTGCAGCATGGGGCACCTCTGGGGACCGGGTGCCCATCTGGGGGGAGGGGTATGGAGGTGTGTGTGGGGGGGTCTTCTGGGGGGTCATGCGGGGTCTTCAAGGCGGGTTACGGGGGGACAGTGTTGCCTGGGCACACGGCACACGTGTGCGTGCACACGCATGTGTGCCACAGCACCCAGCCCCGCAGCAGGTCACGGGCACCTGGGTCGCTCGCTTGAGTCCTCTCCTGTGACCCCATGGCCACCCCCACCCCGTGCCTCAGTTTCCCTCTCGCTCTCCAGGGACCATCCGAAGCTGATGTCCTGGCACTGACTTTTATTGTGGCTACTGGGCTGGTCTGCTGGGCCAGTGGGGCCGGGATAGGATCCATCCGGGCTGGTGCCCACCTCGGCCAGGATCTGTCCAGGCTGATAGTCTTCATGGCTGGGGTCCTTCTGGGCCGGGGTCCTTCTGGGCCAGTGTCCATCAGGGTTGGCATCCGTTGGGCTGGTGTCCGCCTAGACCAGGGTCCATCTGGGCTGGCATCTATTGGCTCAGGGTCCATCAAGAATAAGGTCTACCAGGCTGGTGGCCATCAGACTGGTGTCCATCTGGACCAGGATCCACTCAGGCTGGTGGCCATCAGACTGGTGGCCACCCGGACCAGGGTCCACCCAGGCTGTCATCCACCTGGGACCAACATCTGTTGGCCCAAGCTCCAGCCAGATCATCACCCATTAGGCCAACATCCATCCAGACCATGATCCAACCTTGCCCGCACCCATCCAGACGAGGACCCACGGGGCTGGTCCTCACTGAGGAGGAGAGAAGAAACCATGATCAGTCCCAGCATCACCTCCCACATCCACTCCCACCCAACCCCCATCCTCCTGGCCATGTTGGACCGGCCCAGACACCCCAACCAGCCACCGAACCTCCAACCCTTGGAGATGCCACAGAGCTTGGTGCCCACCTTGAAGCCGTGCCAGGTCTCGATCTCATGGAAGAGGGAGTTGCCGGGGCAGTCGGTGTGACCCAGCTGACGGTGCCCACGGAGGGTGTAGTTGTGGTGGAGCCGGCCGGTGCGTACGGCGCAAGGCAGGAGCTCGTCCCGCACCAGGGCGATGGTGTCGGGGTCCGGCAAGGTGGCCGAGAAGTCTCCAACGTAGCCCACGCCGTAGCCTTTGCTGTTGTAGCCTTTGGTGTGGGCACCAACCCAGTGCCAACCTCGGCCTTGGTACAGGTAGCCATCCGACCCCACCACGAAGCTGCAAGCAGCCATGGGTCAACCTGAGCTGCCCGCAGACGGGTGACGGGGACCGTGGTGGGGTGACGGGGCCTCACCTGTAGCCGATGTCATCCCAACCGCGGGTGTCCTGGTGGAAGCGTTGCATGGCGCGCATGGCGCGGGCGCAGGCGGCGAAGGTGCGGCACGGGTCGCTGGGACTGAAGGTGTGGTGGATGTAGATGGAGCCCAAGGGGAGGGTCAACGGTTTGGGGGTGCCCCGGTAGGGACGGGCACCCCACATGCAGCGGGGCACGATGGCCGGGCACTCTGCGAGGGAAGGCAGGCGGTGGAAGAAGGGGACTTGCCTGGTCCCCCGGGCAGTTGGGGACATGGCAGCGTCCCCTTGGGGTCTTGGGGACATGGAGCACCTGCCCAGCTTGGGAACCTCTTGGCCTGGGACACGGCAGTGTCCTCCTGGGGTCCCCTCATCAGGGCACGTGGAGGACCTGCTCAGGGTGTCCCTTGGCTGCGGACATGGCTGCATCCAGTGTCCACAGGACACACCAGTATCCAACCAGAGGACACGGTGGTGGCCATCCAGGGGACAAAGCAGTGCCCAGGGACCCATTATCCAGGGGACGTGGTGGTGTCCAGCCAGGGACCACTACCTGGGGGCACACCAGCGTCCATCTAGGGGGATAGTGGTGTCCAGCCAGGAGACACAACGGTGTCCAGCCAGGAGACCTGTGGGTGTCCATCTGTGGGACATGGTGGTGTCCATCCAGGGACCACTACCTGGGGGCACACCAGCATCCATCTAGGGGGATAGCAGTGTCCAGCCAGGAGACCTGTGGGTGTCCATCCGTGGGACATGGTGGTGTCCATCCAGGAGACAGACCAATGTCCATCCAGGGGACACAATGGTGTCCAGCCAAGGGACTGGCAGGTGTCCATCATGGGGACACACCAGTGTCCGTCCAGGGGATGTGGTGGTGTCCATCAAGGGAGCACCATCTGGGGACACAGTGGTGTCCAGCCAGGAGACACACCAGTGTCCATCCGTGGTGTCCCACCATGCCAGGCCATATGTCACCAAGCTCTCAGAGCTTGACTCCCCACCGTGCCACCTACACTGGGGTGACACTGGGGAACCCACCCAGGGTGCAGCTCCCCACCCATCCTCCCACCCAATATTTTGAGGGGGGGTAGATGTGATATCGTGACCCGGTGCCACCTCCCTACCCACATAGACCTCCGTGAAGTCCCGCGCCGCTTGACGGGCAATGGCCACCATCTCCTCCGGTCCCACGTCCTCCAGGAGCTCCTGGGTGGGTGGCAGCTCCCGCAGCACCCTCAGCATGGCCACCACCTCCTCCTCCAGCTTCCCCGGCCCCGTCAGCACCCCAAAATCTCGCCGCCGGTAACTACTGGGTGGTCGCCCCTTCTCCGTGCCGTTGCCTGTCCCGTAGTAGCCCCGGAGAAGTTCGGCCAGTGGGATGGGTTCTCGGGCCAGCTGGGCACCCAACAGCACCCCATCCATGGCCCCGATGGCGACGGCATCAGGGATGGGTGACGGGGGTCCCAACAGGGTGTAGTTTTGGGGGTCATCCACGTCGTCCCAACAGCCGGCAGGTCCCAGCGTGGCTTGGTGGCCATCAGCACCACGAGCCAGGAGGAAGGACGTCCCCAAAGCCTCGGCGATGGTGACGGCGTAGAGCGCGTCGATGGGTGGCTCGATGGTGGGGGTGGGGCACCCTGTCGCCCGCTTGAGGCCGACCTCGATGCCGGCGAAGAGGGGACCGAGGGCGACGGTGGAGCTGTCGGGTGCCAGCACCGCGCCGCCCTCGGGTGCGGCATCGTCGTCGCGGCGCAGGAGTTGGGTGAAGAGCAGCCACTGCTCGCCGGGGAGCGCCGGGGGGGCCGCCGGGACGTCGGGGGGTTCTCCCAGCACCGCGCGGCACCCCGGGGTGCCGCAGCCACCCAGCGCCCGCGCCAGCTCCGGCACCGTGAAACCGGGCTCGCTCGCCTCCAGGGCTTCCACGATCTGAACCACCGAGTCCATGTGGCGCGGGGGGAGACCTGGGGAGGGACACACACACACACACACACACGACAGGGATGTGGGGACGGGGGGGCACCCACGGGCGACAACGGGGCGGCTGGAGCCTCCCGGGGTGGCTGAAGGGGCGTGGAGTGGGGTGAAAGCACCCAAAGCGGGGTGAAAGCACAGAAAACAGGCGGAAAGTACCTAAAAATGGGTGAAAGCACCCAAAGCAGGGGGGAAAAGCACCTAAAAGTGGGTGAAAGCACCCAAAACTGGGTGGAAGCAGTCAGAACAGGGTGAAAGCACCTAAAACGGGGCGGTGGGAGAGCACTTAAAAGTGAGTGAGAGCGCCCAAAACTTGGTGAAGGCACCCAAAGCTGGGTGAAAGCAGTCAAAACAGGGGGAAAAGCACCTAGAAGTGGGTGAAAGCACCCAAAGCTGAGGGAAAAGCACCCAAAACAGGAGGAAAAGCACCTAGAAGTGGGTGAAAGCACCCAAAACAGGGGGAAAAGCACCTAGAAGTGGGTGAAAGCACCTAAAACGGGGGGGGGGGAGAAGCACTTAAAAGTGGGTGAGAGCACCCAAAACTTGGTTAAAGCACCCAAAGCTGGGTGAAAGCAGTCAAAACAGGGGGAAAAGCACCTAAAAGTGGGTGAAAGCAGCCAAAGCTGGGGGAAAGCAGTCGAAACAGGGGGAAAAGCGCCTAGAAGTGGGTGAAAGCACCTAAAACGGGGGGAGGGGGAGCACCTAATAGTGGGTGAGAGCACCCGAAGCTGGGTGAAAGCACCGAAAACGGGGGGAAAAGCGCCCAAAGCTGGGTGAAAGCACCCCAAACAGGGGGAAAAGCACCTGAAAGTGGGTGAAAGCACCCAAAACTGGGTGAAAGCCCACAGAGCAACGTGAAACTACCCAGAGGAGGGCGCAAGCACCCAGGGAAAGGGCGAATACACCCCAAACTGGGCGAGTGCACCCGAAATCAGGGCGAACGCACCCGAAACAGGGCGAACGCACCCAGAAAAGGAGGACTGCGCCCAAAACGGGGTAAAAGCACCCAGGGGTGGGTGAACGCAAAGTGGAAGCACCTGCGACAGGGTGAAAACCCCCAAACCAGGGTGAATGCACCCAAACCAGGGTGAACACACTCAGAGGAGGGCGCAAGCACCCAGGAAAAGGGTGAAAGCACCCAAAACGGAGGGAAGGCAGCCAAAACAAGGTGCAAACACACCCCAAAGAGGCACCAAAGCACCCAGAACAGGGTGAAAGCACCCAAACCAGGCTGAGCGCACCCAAAGCGGGGTGAAAACACCCCAAAACCGGGACTACAGCACCCAAAACGGGGGGGGAGGGGAACACCCCCCCCCCCCGAAAAAGGCAAAAACACCCCAGAAACGGGCAAAAAAGCACCCAAAAATCGGGGCGACTGCACCCGCCGCCAGCACCCAAAGCCCGACTGACGCCAAACGCACCCAAAACTGGGTGCAGCCCCTCCCCCCCCCCGGCACCACCCGTGCGGGCACAAATTTGGGGTGGAATCACCCTAATTAGGGTGAAAAAATGCAGCCGGAGCCATTTGGGCCCAAAAAGGGGCTCGGAGAAGCCCCCACCGTTGGCACACGCGTGTTGGGGCGTGTTGGGGCGTGTTGGGGGTGCTGTAGCACGTTGTGGGGTGTTTCAGCGTGTTGCGGTGTGTTGTGGCACGTTGTGGTGTGTGTTGCGGTGTGTTGTAGCGTGTTGCGGTGTGTTGTAGCATGTTGTGGCGTGTTGCAGCGTGTTGTGGTGTGTTGTGGCATGTTGTAGCGTGTTGCAATGTGTCATGGTGTGTTGTGGCGTGTTGCAGTGTGTTGTGTGTTATGGTGTGTTGTGTGTTGCGGTGTGTTGTGGTGTGTGTGTTGTGGTGTGTTGCAGTGTGTTGTGGTGTGTGGTGGGGTGTTGCAGCGTGTTGCAGCGTGTTGTGACATGCTGTGGCATGTTGTGGTGTGTTGTGGTGTGTTGTGGCGTGTTGCGGCATGTTGTGGCGTGTTGCGGTGTGTTGTAGCATGTTGCAGTGTGTTGTCATGTGTTGTAGTGTATTGCGGTGTGTTGTGGCGTATTGCGGCATGTTGTAGCATGTTGTGGCGTGTTGTGGTGTGTTGCAGCGTGTTGCAGCGTGTTGCGGCGTGTTGCGGCGTGTTGTGGCGTGTTGCGGCGTGCTGCGGCGTGCACTTACCGGTGCCGGGCTGGGCGCAGACGCTCAGTGCCAGGAGCAGCAGCATGGCGCAGGACGCGGCCCCCGTCGCTGCGTCCCGTGGCGGGGCCTCCCCGGACTTTGGCCCCGGGGGCGGGGGACGGTGGCGGGGACACGGGCGGGGGGGGGGGGGGGACGGGGACGGGACACACGTGTGTCGTGGCGGCACGCGTGTGCGCTGCGCGGGCGGGGCAGCTCCGCAGCACGGGGGGGGGGGGCTAAGACGGGTCTACACGTGTGCGTGCGTGTACATACGTGTGTGTACATACGTGTGTGTGCATACGTGCACACGTGTGAGCGCGTGTTCTTGGGCACGGGACACACACAGACACGTGTGTGCACACGTGTGTGCGTGGGGTGTGTGTATACATACACGTGTGGGGGGGTGTGTGTACATACGTGTGCGTGGGGTGCGTGTACATACATGTGTGTACATACGTGCACACATGTGAGCGCATGTGCTTGTGCACGGGACGCACACATACGTGTGTGTACATGGGGGTGCATATACATGTGTGTGTACATACGTGTGTGCGTGGGGTGTGTATACATGCGTGTGTGTACATATGTGCACACGTGTGAATGCGTGTGCTTGCGCACGGGACACACACACGTGTGTGTACATGTGGTGTGTGTGTACATACATGTGTGTGGGGTGCGCGCCTTGTGTACATACGTGCTCAGTGTGAGCACACGTGCTTGGCCATGGGGTACGTACGTTTGTATATGTACATACGTGTGTGCATGGGGTGCGTGTACATACGTGTGTGTACATACATGCACACGTGTGAACGCGTGTGCTTGGGCACGGGACGCACACAGACGCGTGTGTGCATACGTGTGCATGGGGTGTGTGTATACATACATGTATGTGCGTGGGGTGCGTGTACATGTGTGTGTGTACATACGTGCACACGTGTGAGTGCGTGTGCTTCTGCACGGGACGCCCACATACGTACATGCGTGCGTGCATACACGCGTGTGCATGTGCATACATGCCTCTGTGTGCACCCAAGGGGTGTGTGTGCGCGTGTGCACACGTGACCGCCTACACGCACGCACGCACGCTTGTGCAAGGGGTGCATCCGCACACGCGTGTGCGTGTGTGTGCGCCTGCAGACGTGGGTGCGCGGGGAGTGCGTACTGACCTGTGTGCGCGTGTGCGTGGCGGGTGTGCACACACACGCGTGGCGCACACGGGGTCTGCGTGTACGCGTGTGCACGTATCGCGTGTGCGCGTTTGTGGGGGGGTGCGCACACGTGGCGCGCGTGTGCGTGGGGCTGCGCGCAGGGGGCGGGCGGGCGTTCTGACACCTGTGCACACGCGTGTGCGCCCGTGTGCGCTGGCCTGCGTGTGCGTGTGCAGGCGGGTGGGGGTGGGGGTGTGCGCACGCCACCAGGACACGCATCCGGGCACGAAGCCACCAGGACGCACATGGGGTGACAAAGCCCCTGGGACGCGTGTCAGGGCACGAAGCCACCGAGACACGCATGGGGGGACGATGCCACCAGGACACGCCAGGGGACGATGCCACTGAGATGCACATGGCAGGAGGGACAAAGGCACTAGGACACACGTCAAGGGGTGACGCCACCAGGAAACACATGAGGGGACAATGCCACCAGGACACACATGGGGGGGATGGGGAAGATGCCACCAGCACATGCATGGGGGGACGATGCCACCAGGACACATATGGGGGGGACGGGGACAAGGCCACCACGACACGCATGGGGGGACGATGCCACCAGGACACAGGTCAGGGCGTGAAGCCACCAGGACACGTCAGGGGACGATGCCACCAGGACACGCATGGGGGGACGATGCCACCAGGACACAAATGGCAGGGATGGGGACAATGCCACCAGGACATGCATGGGGGGACGATGCCACCAGGACACACATGGGGGGGACGGGGACAATGCCACCAGCACATGCATGGGGGGACGATGCCACCAGGACACAGGTCAGGGCATGAAGCCACCAGGACACATCAGGGGACGATGCCACCAGCACATGCACGGGTGACAATGCCACCAGGACACACATGGTGGGGATGGGGACAAAGCCACCAGGACACGCATGGGGCGACGATGCCACCAGGACACGCATGGGGGGGACGATGCCACCAGGACACAGGTCAGGGCGTGAAGCCACCAGGACACGTCAGGGGACGATGCCACCAGGCCACACATGGGGGAACGATGCCACCAGGGCACGCGCCATGACAAAGCCACCAGGATGCGCACGATGACACCCTGCCGTGGGGACACGTGACAGCGCAGTGCCGTGCCCACCCTGCCGCCCGACCTTTGCCCTGTCCCCAGCGAGCGGGTGCCATGGCGGTGGCCTGGGTGCTGGGTCCCCTGGGAGCGGTGGCCCTCGGCACCCTGCTCCTGGCCCTGCTGCTGGGGTGGCTTTGGGACGCCGCGGTCACCGTCACCCGCTTCCGGGTCACCTGCCACCAGCTGCGCCGCTTCCCCCGGCCACCATGGCGCAGCTGGCTGCTGGGTCACACCGGCTTGGTGAGGGGACAGCGGGGGGGGGACAGGGTGGTGGCACCTGGGGGGTGGCAGGGGCAGGGGGGTGGCAGCTGGTAGGGGGACGGGGACAGGGGGGTGGCACCTGGGGGAACAGTGGGGACGGGGTGGTGGCAGCTGGAGGGGACAGGCGGGACGGGGGGGTGGCAGCTGGGGGGGGTGGCACGGACAGGCTGGTGACATCAGGGGGGACAGCAGGGACAGGGTGGTGATGGCTGCGAGGGGGACAGCAGGGATAGGGGTGGGAGACAGTGGGGACAGAGTGGTGGCTTTGGGAGGGACAGCAGGGACAGGGTGGTGGCAGCTGGGGGGGGGTGGCAGGGACAGGGTGGTGGCACCTGGGGGCACGCAGTGGGGACAGGGGTGGGGGACAGTGGGGACAGAGTGGTGGCAGCTGTGGGGGTGGCAGGAAGAGGGTGGTGGCACTGTAGGGGACAGTGGGGACAGAGTGGTGGCACGTGGAGGGGCGGCAGGGACAAGGTGATGGCACTGTAGGGGACATTTGGGACAGGGTGGTGGCACTGGAGGGGACAGTGGGGACAGGGTGGTGGCACCTGGGGGGACAGTGGGGACAGGGATGGGAGACAGTGGGGACAGGGTGGTGGCACAAGGGGGGACAGTGGGGACAGGGTGGTGACAGCTGGGGGGGTGGCAGGGACAGGGTGGTGGCACCTGGGGGGCACACAGTGGGGACAGGGATGGGAGACAGTGGGGACAGAGTGGTGGCACCTGGGGGGCCAGTGGGGATGGGCTGGTGGCAGCTGTGGGGGTGGCAGGGACAGGGTGGTGGCACTGTAGGGGACAGTGGGGACAGGGTGGTGGCACTTCGGGGGGACACAGTGGGGACAGGGGTGGGAGACAGTGGGGACGGGGTGGTGGCACCTGGGGAGACAGTGGGGACAGGGTGGTGGCACAAGAGGGGACAGTGTGGACAGGGTGGTGACAGCTGGGGGGGTGGCAGGGACAGGGTGGTGGCACAAGGGGGGACAGTGGGGACAGGGTGGTGACAGCTGGGGGGGTGGCAGGGACAGGGTGGTGGCACTGTAGGGGACAGTGGGGACAGGGATGGGAGACAGTGGGGACAGGGTGGTGGCACAAGAGGGGACAGTGGGGACAGAGTGGTGGCACCTGGGGGGCCAGTGGGGATGGGCTGGTGGCAGCTGTGGGGGTGGCAGGGACAGGGTGGTGGCACTGTAGGGGACAGTGGGGACAGGGTGGTGGCACTTCGGGGGGACACAGTGGGGACAGGGGTGGGAGACAGTGGGGACGGGGTGGTGGCACCTGGGGAGACAGTGGGGACAGGGTGGTGGCAGCTGTGGGGGTGGCAGGGACAGGGTGGTGGCACTGTAGGGGACAGTGGGGACAGGGTGGTGGCACAAGGGGGGACAGTGGGGACAGAGTGGTGGCAGCTGGGGGGGTGGCAGGGACAGGGTGGTGGCACTGGAGGGGACAGTGGGGACAGGGATGGGAGACAGTGGGGACAGGGTGGTGACACTGTAGGGGACAGTGGGAACAGAGTGGTGACGCCTGGGGGACACACAGTGGGGACAGGGTGGTGGCAGCTGCGGGGGTGGCAGGGACAGGGTGGTGTCACGTAGGATGGGGAATGGGGTAGTGACACCTGGGGGGGACAGGGTGGTGACAGCTGGGGGACAGTGGGGACAGGGTGGCAATGCCTGGGGGGGTGACAGGGATAGAGTAGTGGCACCTGGGGGGAGGGGGGAGGATGGCAGTGGGGACGGGGTGCTGGCATTTGGGGGGATGCCAGGGACAGGATGGTGGCACCTGGGGGGTGACGATGGGTACAAGCTGGTGGCACCTGCTGGGGGACAGTGGAGGGACAACGGTGGCACCTGCGAGGGAATGGTAGGGACAGAGCGGTGAAGCCTGGGGGAGGATGTTGGGGACAAGGTGGTGGCACAGGGAGGGGGTGACAGCAGGGTGACGGTGGAGACAGAGTGGTGGCACCTTGAGGGAGGTGACGGCAGGGACACATGCACGGGTGACGGCAGGGACACAGCGCCGGCACATGAGCTCTGGGTGTCTCCAAGACCATACGTGAACCCGAGCTGTGCCCGTCCCCGAGGCTGGCCGCGGGCTGGTGACAAGCACGTCCCTAAGCCTGGCCGTCACCGTGGGGACAAGGGTGTCCCCGAGGCTGTCGCTGAGCCCCGCGGTGTCCCCTGGCACAGGGGAAGAGCACGGAGGAGGGGCTGCAGCAGGTGGACGAGCTGGTGGCGCAGTTCCGGCGTGGCTGCCTGTGGTGGCTCACGCCGTGGCTGCCCGTCCTCCGCCTCTTCCACCCCGACACCCTCCGTCCCATCCTCCTGGCCTCAGGTAGGACACCAGGGCCACCAACCCAGTCCTGAGGGTCCCCAGGGTCACCCAGAGGTGTCACCGTGGCTGGCCCTGGTGACTTGGCCGTGTCCATCACCCATCCTGTGGTTGGCCACCAACCCAACCCCACGGGCCTTCAGAACCACCCAGAGGTGTCACCAGTGAATGCCCAAATGCCCGTGCCATGGTGGCCACCAACCTGTCCTTGAGGGACCCCATGGCCACCCAAAGGTGTGACCTATGGCCAGCCCAGAGGCCACCCCACAGTGGCCACCAGCCCCTCCCTGAGGGACCCCAGGGTCACCCAGAGGCATCACTGTGGCTGGCCTGGTGACCTGGCCACGTCCATCACCCATCCTGTGGTGGCCACCGGCCTCTCCCTGAGGTTCTCCGGCATCACCCAGAGGTGTCACCTGTGAGTAGCCCAGTGAGTGCCCAAATGCCCATGCCATGGTGGCCACCAACCTGTCCTTGAGGGTCCCCAGGGTCACCCAAAGTGCCACCATGGCTGGCCTGGTGACTTGACCGTGTCCATCACCCGTCCTGTGGTTGGCCACCAACCCAACCCCAAGGCTCTTCAGAACCACCCAGAGGTCACCTTTGGCTGGCCCCATGAGTGCCCAAATGCCACCCCATAGCGGCCACCAACCTCTCCCTGAGGGTCCCCAGGGTCACCCAAACGTGTCACCTGTGGCCAGCCCAAATGCCACCTCGCAGTGGCCACCAACCAGTACTGGAGGAATCCCCAGGGCCACCCAGAGATGTCACCTATGGCTAGCCTGGTGAGTGCCCAAATGCCCATGCCATGGTGGCCACCAACCATCCTCAGGGGAGGATGCCCGGGGCCACCCAACGGTGTCACCATGGCCAGCCTGGTGGTGTGGTTGCACCCCAAACCCCACCCTGGGGTGGTTATGGGTGCAGGTGGGGGGTGCCCTCTCCCTGGGGGACCTGGTGCCACCCTGGCACCCCCCCCCACCCCCTCTCCCCTCCTTCGCAGCCTTCATCGCCCCCAAGGACCAGTTCTCCTACGGCTTCCTCAAGCCCTGGCTGGGTGAGTGGGTGCTCGGGGATGGTGGGACGGGGGGGGGCAGCACCCATGAGTGCCCCCCCACGGCTGGATCTGGGTGTCTCGCCGCAGGGGACGGGCTGCTGCTGAGCCAGGGGCAGAAGTGGGCTCGGCACCGGCGCCTGCTGACACCCGCCTTCCACGGGGATGTCCTCAAGTCCTACGTGGGCATCTTCAACCAGAGCACCCACGTCATGCACGTGAGCACCCGCTGCCCGCACCCCGAGCCCTGTCCTGCACCCACTGCCTGCGCCCGGACCCCAACCTGCACCCGCTGCCTGCACCCCAACCTGCACCCACACCCCAACCTAAACCCAGACCCCCGTCCTGCGCCCAGACCCCAACCTGCACCCACACCCCAACCTGCACCCAGACCCCAACCCAGACCCCGTCCTGCACCCACACCCACACCCCAACCTAAACCCAGACCCCAACCTGCACCCGGACCCCAACCCAGACCCCGTCCTGCACCCACACCCACACCCCAACATAAACCCAGACCCCAACCTGCACCCGGACCCCAACCTGCACCCCGACCCCCGTCCTGCACCCTGACTCCAACCTGCACCCAGACCCCAACCAGAGCACCCAGGTCATGCACGTGAGCACCCGCTGCTCACACCCCGAGCCCTGTCCTGCACCCACTGCCTGCGCCCGGACCCCAACATGCACCCGGATCCCCCGTCCTGCACCCACACCCCAACCTGCACCCACTGCCTGCACCCTGACCTGCACCCACACCCCAACGCAGACCCCGTCCTGCACCCACACCCCAACCTGCATCCAAGACCCCCGTCCTGCGCCCAGACCCCAACCTAAACCCAGACCCCAACCTGCACCCGGATCCCCCGTCCTGCACCCAGACCCCGACCTGCACCCAGACCCCAACCTGCACCCAAGACCCCCGTCCCGTTCCCAGACCCCGTCCTGCACCCAGACCCTAACCTAAACCCAGACCCCAACCAGAGCACCCACGTCATGCACGTGAGCACCCGCTGCTCACACCCCGAGCCCTGTCCTGCACCCACTGCCTGCGCCCGGACCCCAACCTGCACCCGCTGCCTGCACCCCGACCTGCACCCACACCCCAACCCAGACCCCGTCCTGTACCCACACCCCAACCTGCATCCAAGACCCCCATCCTGCGCCCAGACCCCGACCTGCACCCACTGCCTGCACCCACTGCCTGCACCCACACCCCAACCTGCACCTGGACCCCCCAACCTGCACCCGGGCCCCAACCTGCACCCACTGCCTGCACCCCAACCTGCACCCAGACCCCAACCCAGACCCCGTCCTGCACCCACACCCCAACCTGCACCCAGACCCCAACCCAGACCCTGTCCTGCACCCACACCCCAACCTGCACCCACTGCCCGCACCCAGACCTGCACCCTGTCCTGCACCTGGACCCCAGCCCGCAACCGACCCCTGTCCTGCACCCACTGCCTGCACCCAGACCCCAGCCTGGACCCTGTCTTGCATCCAGACCCCAACCTGCACCCGCTGCCCGCTCCCAGACCCCGACCTCAACCCTGTCCTGTGCACCCACACGCTGTCCTGCACCCAGACCCCAACCTAAACCCGGACCTCAACCCGCACCCGCTGCCTGCCCCCACCCCCTGTCCTGCCCCCAGCCCCCCGGCTGCCCCCAGCCCCTCTCCTGCCTGCAGGCCAAGTGGCGGGCAGGGGCGCAGGCAGGGGCGCAGGCAGCGGGGGGGGCCGTGGGGCTGGAGGTGCTGGAGGAGCTCAGCCTCCTCACCCTCGACACCCTCCAGAAGTGCATCTTCAGCCACGAGAGCCGCTGCCAGGAGTGAGTGTCACCCTGTCCCCTGCTCGGGGTCCCCAGCCCGCTCCCCGTCCCCCCTTCCCCGTGTGCCCCCACAAGGGACACCCCCACCCCCACCCCTACCCCAGCTCTGTCCCCTGCTGGGGTTCCCCCTGGGCTTTGCACCCAGCAGGGTCACCCTGTGTCCCAGCTCTGTCCCCTGATGGCGTTCCCTGTGGGCTTTGCACCCACCAAGGTCCCCACCACCCCAACACTGTGTCCCCTTTTGTCCCCTCACCCCAAGTCTGCGCCTTCTGGGGTCCTCCCTGGGCTTTGCACCCATCAGGGTCTCACCTTGTCCCAGCTCTGTCCCCTGCTGGATCCCCCCAACTGGGGTCCCCTCTTGCCCTGGCTCTGTCCCCCACTGAGGTCCCCCCTACCCTGTCTCGGTCCCCAGCTGGGGTCCCCTTCCCTGGCTTGGTCCCCAACTGGGGTCTCCTGGGCTTTGCACCTGTCAAGGTCCCCACCATCCCAACACTGTCCCCCTTTGGGTCCCCCCACTCAAAGTCTGTCCTCCCCCTTATTCCAGCTTTGCCCCTCATCAAAGTTCTCCCCTGGTGTCACCCCACCCCGGCCCCACATGTCCTCACGGGCAAGGGTCCTGCTGCCACCCCATGTCCCCCTTGAAGCTCACCATGGCCAGTGGGATGGCCGCCTGCGGGGTGGCCGTCCCCAATTGTCCCCGGTGCCCCACAGGCAGCCCAGCGAGTACATCAAGGCCATCCTGGAGCTGAGCACCTTGGTGGTGAGACGCCACCACCGCCTGCTCCATCACCCAACGTGGCTCTACCGCCTCTCGGCTGATGGGCGCCGCTTTGCCCGAGCCTGTGCCACCGTGCACAGCTTCACCGCCACCGTGGTGCAGCGCCGGCGCCAGGCCCTTGACCGCCTTGGCCACCAAGCCTGGCTGGAGAGCCATAAGGGACGAAGGATGGACTTCATTGACCTTCTCCTGCTCGCAAAGGTAGCGTTGGGGTGAGATGGTGTGGCCATGGGGAGGGTTGGCCGTAGGGTGGTGGCCATAGTGGCATGGTGGTGGCCAAGGGATGGTGGTGGCCATAGGAAAGGTTGGCCATAGGGTGGTGGCCATAACAGCATGGTGGTGGCCAAGGGATGGTGGTGGCCATGGGACAGGTTGGCCATAGGGTGGTGGCCGTAGCAGCATGGTAGTGGCCAAGGGGATGGTGGTATCCATCGTATCATGGTGGTGGCCAAGGTGATGGTGGTGGCCATGGGACAGGTTGGCCATAGGGTGGTGGCCATAGTGGCATGGTGGTGGCCAAGGGGATGGTGGTGTCCATCGCATCATGGTGGTGGCCAAGGGGGTGGTGGTGGCCATGGGAAAGGTAGGCCATAGGGTGGTGGCCATAGTGGCATGGTAGTGGCCAAGGGGATGGTGGTAGCCATAGGAGCATGGTGGTGGCCATGGGGAGGGTTGGCCATAGGGTGGTGGCCCCAGAGGGTCCCTTGGCTGCCACGCTCACCCTTGCAGGACGAGGACGGCAACACCCTGTCGGATGAGGACATCTCGGCCGAGGCTGACACCTTCATGTTTGAGGGTGAGGGCGAGCCACCGGGTGTCATTGGAGGGGGGAACACACATGTCCCCTCAGTCACCCCTTGTCCCTCGCAGGTCATGACACGACGGCCAGCGGCTTGGCATGGCTGCTCTACAACCTGGCCCGTCACCCCCACTACCAGGACCGGTGCCGCCAGGAGGTCCGTGAGCTCCTCAAGGGCAGGGACGTGGAGGAGATCGAATGGTGAGAGGTCCCCGGTGTCACCCCCTGGCCACCCGGCTTGGGGACCCCGGTGCCACCATCCCTCATCCCTAGGGAGGACCTGTCCCACCTGCCCTTCACCACCATGTGCATCAAGGAGAGTCTCCGCCTGCATCCCCCCGTCACTGCCGTGTCCCGGCGCTGCACCGAGGACATCACCATGCGTGACGGACGCGTCATCCCCAAGGGTACGGCTCGCTCGGGGTGCAAAGTGTCCTCAATGTCACCATCCCTCCTTGTCCCCTGTCCATAAGGTGGCCATTTCCATCCCACCAGGGATCATCTGCCTGTTGAGCATCTATGGGACCCACCACAACCCGGACATCTGGCCTGAGCACCAGGTAGAGCCACCTGGCCTTGGTGGCACCCACCCTGACATGACCGTGGGGCAGCAGTATGTCACCATGGGCAGGGACAACCATGTCACCATGGCACGATGGTGTCCGTGTCACTCCAGGTCTTCAACCCCCTGAGGTTCAGCCCGGAGAACAGCCAGGGACGGTCCCCGTTGGCCTTCATCCCCTTCTCTGCCGGTCCCAGGTAAGCCATGGTGTCCCCACATGTCACCCCCCAGCCTGGTTGGGTTCAAGGTGGGGTGGTTGTCCCCCAGCCGTGACATTTGGGCATCATGGGGGCCAACGCCATCCCCACATTTCGAGGAGATTCCACCCTCTGCTCCACCACCCAGATGGTGGGGGGGGTGGTGTCTGCTGTCCCCTGTGGAGGTGACAGAGGGGGACGTGGTGGCAGGAACTGCATCGGGCAGAGCTTCGCCATGGCCGAGATGAAGGTGGTGGCAGCGTTGACGGTGGCACGCTTCGCCATCCGGCTGGACACGGAGCGGCCACCGCGCCGCAAGCCCGAGCTGATCCTCCGCGCCGAGGACGGGCTCTGGCTGCTGCTGGAGCCACTGCCAGAGGTGGCCTGAGGGACACGGGGACACAGGGGACACCAGGGACACCCCATGTGGTGGATGTGCCACCCAAGGGAGGAGCAGTGAATAAATGGTGGCACGGAGGGGACGGTGTCGTGGTGGTGTGGTGGGGGACAGGGTGGTGGGGATGTGTCCTCCTTGATCACGTGCCACCTCATGGCATGGACACGTCCCTCCATGGCACACGTCACCATCCATGGACGTGTGTCCCCGGACCACATGTCACTGTCCTGCTGTGGACACATCCCCCCATGCCACATGCCACCATCCATGGACACATCCCCCTGGGCCACATGTCACCAACCTGATGTGGACACATCCCCCCATGCCACAAGTCGCCACCCATGGACATGTTCTCCTGGGCCATAGGTCACCATTTTGGCATGGACACGTCCCTCCATGTCACGTGTCACCACCTATGGACACGTCCCCTTGGGCCACGTGTCACCAATCTGATGTGGACATGTCCCCCCCAAGCCACATATCACCATCCATGGACATGTCCCCCCATGCCACATGTCACCGTCCTGCCATGGACACGGCCCTCCGTGCTACCTGTCACCGTCCATGGACTTGTCCCCGTGGGCTGCATGTCACCAACCTGGTGTGGACACATCTGCCCATGCCACATGTCATCACCCATGGACATGTCCCCTGGGTCATGTGTCACTATCCTGCCATGGACATGTCCCTCTATGCCACACGTCACCATCCATGGACGTGTCCCCTCCGTGCCACATGTCCCCGTCCTGGCAGGGGAGGGGGGAGCGACAGCGCCGGGTGGGCGTGGCCACGACCGCCCAATGGGCGTGGCCAACGACTTATGGGCGTGGAAATGGGCGTGGCTACGGCCAAGCCCTGGGGGGGCGGGAAAGGCGGTGCCTTCCGGTCACGTGAGGCGGGCGGCTGAAGCCGCGCTGGGGCGGCGCGATGGCGGCTCCCTCCGGTAAGCGGTAACCGGGGACCGGGTTGAGGGGGCAGCGGGGACACCGGGGGATGCCGCCCTCCCCGGCCCGGCGTCCCCCCCCCCCGTACCCGACCGTTTAACGGCCGTTTTCCCCTCAGAAACGGAGCGGCTGCTAGGCCGCGGCCCCGGGTACGGCACGACGGAGTCTCCGGCAGCGGCGGAGGAAGAAGAGCTGCGCCGCCGCCTCAAGTATTTTTTCATGAGCCCTTGCGATAAATACCGGGCCCGGGGACGGCGGCCCGTTAAACTGGGGCTGCAGCTGGCCAAGATCCTCCTTGTCACCGTGCAGGTGCGGGGACAGCGGGGAGGGAGGGCAGCGGGACACCGGGGAGAGGTGGCCGGGGGGCATGGGTGGTTTGGGGAACGGGGACACCCGGGAGAGAGGGACTGAGGGGGGGTCTGGGACGTGGGGACACCGGGGAGGGGTGGTCTGGGACATGGGGACACCAGAGAGGAGAGGGGGAACTAGGACACGGAGGGGGGGTGGCCCTGGGACGTGGAGCCACCAGAGAGTGGTGGCCAGGGACATGGGGACACTGGAGAGGAGGCCTGGGACACCAGGGAGAGGGGGCCGTGGGGCATGGGTGGCCCTGGGGACCGGGGACATTAGGGAGAGAGGGACTGAGGGGGGTCTGGGACATGGGGACATTGGGGAGGGCGTCCAGGACACCGGGGAGGGGGGTGGCCTGGGACATGGGGATACCACAGAGGGGAGGGGGCACTAGAACACTGAGGAGGGGGTGGCCCTGGGACATGGGGACACTGGGGGGGGGGCTCTGGGACATGGGGACACCAGAGAGTGGTGGCCAGGGACACGGGGACACTGAGGCAGGGTGGCCTAGGACATGGGGACACCAGAGAGGAGGTCTGGGATACTGGGGAGAGATGGCCTTGGGACATGGGGACACCAGGGAGAGAGGGACTGGGGAGGGCTGTGACAGGAGGACAGTTGGCTGGGGGGTCTTGTGACATAGGGACACTGGGAAGGGGACACGGGGACACTGGGGAGGGGTGGCTTTGGAGCATGGGTGGCCCTGGGACGTGGGGACAGTGGGGAGGGGTGGCCCTGGGAAATGGGGACACTGAGGCACTCTGGTCTAGGACATGGGGACACCAGAGGCAGGGGTTCAAGGCACCGGGGAGGGGTGGCCCTGGGACATGGGGACACCAGGGAGTGGGTGTGGGATGCTGGGGAGGTGGTCCCCTGGGACATGGGAACAGCAGGGAGGGGACAGCAGGGTGGCACTGAGGGGCAATGGGCAGGTGGACACCGGGGTATGGGGAGTTGGGGGGGGTGACAATGACACAGGCACTCTTGGGGGGATGGCGAACTTAGGAGGTGACTTCTAAGGTGCATGCTGGGCATGGGGACAAAGGAGGGGACATGCTTCGTGAGGCCTGGGGACAACGTGGGGAGCGCTGGGGGCTTGGCGGGGGAGGCTTGAGTATTTGGGGACGCTTGGTGGGGGTGCTTGGGGACAGTTGGGGACTCAGGAGAAGGTCCCCTGGGGATGCGTGGTGTCTGTTGTGGTTACCCTGGTGGCACGTCCCTGGGGACCGGGTGCCACACACCGGGGTGTCTCAGGCAGTCAGTGATGCCAGGGTGCCCCAAAAAAGGGAGGGGGCAGAAAGGACACACCCCCTCTCCTCAGGGTGTCACCCTCAGGGTGTCACTGGCTCCCAGACGGGTGCCAGGCTCCGTCCTGGGGCAGAAAATCCCCCGGGAGCCACCCGGCTTCGGTCGCGAGGCACAAAGGAAACAGCTGGCATGTGACATCCCCTTCCCCACGAGGACAATGGGGACATGGGGGCCTCGTGCCTCGTCTCCCCCCCCCCCCTTCCCTTTTCTGCCTGCTCAGCGCAGCCCGGCTGCCTGCACCCTGCCCCGCGCCCCGCCGTTGTCCTGGGTGCTTTGTCCCCGAGGCTTTGAGCGGTGTCACCCAGAGCCACCCTGCTAACGAGCAGTACACTAACGAGCGGCACCTTGTGTTAATAAACACAAGCTAATTACCGGCACGGGGAGGGGTTAGAGCACCCCGGCGGGGAAAATGCTGACGAGGAAGATCAGGGTCCACTCTGCTGGCGTGTTCCCAGGGTGTTTGGTGGCGCTGGGGGGGGACACAATGCGTGTGTGTCCCCAAGGAGATTGTCCCGCCCGACATGTGGTGGGACACAGGCACGTCCCCAACGAGATTGTTCTGCCCACCCTGTGATGGGACACTTGTGTCCCCAAGGAGATCGTCCTCCCCCACGTGTGGTGGGACCCGTCCGTGTCCCCAAGGAGATCGTCCTCCCCCACGTGTGGTGGGACCCATCCGTGTCCCCAGGGAGATCGTCCTCCCCCACGTGTGGTGGGACACACGCGTGTCCCCAGGGAGATCGTCCTCCCCCACGTGTGGTGGGACACACGCGTGTCCCCAGGGAGATCGTCCTCCCCCACGTGTGGTGGGACACACGCGTGTCCCCAGGGAGATCGTCCTCCCCCACGTGTGGTGGGACACACGCGTGTCCCCAGGGAGAGCGTCCTCCCCCACGTGTGGTGGGACACACGCGTGTCCCCAGGGAGAGCGTCCTCCCCCACGTGTGGTGGGACACACGCGTGTCCCCAGGGAGATCGTCCTCCCCCGCGTGTGGTGGGACACACGCGTGTCCCCAGGGAGAGCGTCCTCCCCCGCGTGTGGTGGGACACACGCGTGTCCCCAGGGAGATCGTCCTCCCCCGCGTGTGGTGGGACACACGCGTGTCCCCAGGGAGATCGTCCTCCCCCGCGTGTGGTGGGACACACGCGTGTCCCCAGGGAGATCGTCCTCCCCCGCGTGTGGTGGGACACACGCGTGTCCCCAGGGAGATCGTCCTCCCCCGCGTGCGGTGGGACGCACGCGTGTCCCCAGGGTGATCGTCCTCCCCCGTCTGCGGTGGGACACGTGTGTGACCCCAAGGAGATTGTCCCCCCCCACGTTTGATGGGACATGTGCATGTCCCCAAGGAGATTGTCCTCCCTCCATCTGCAGTGGGAGAGCTTTGTTGCAGGAAAACAGGCAGCTTCAGAGGTTTTGGGGCAACCAGGTGGAGATGGGGACAACCTCAGGGACGTGCTAGCTGGCCCTTGTCTTCTTGGGGCCACCCAAGTGATGGCGTTCTGCCTCCTGCGGCCAGTTTTGGGGCAAAGGACTGCGTTTTGGGCCGTGGCATTTAATCGTGGTCTCTTTTGTCCCTCAGCTCATCCTCTTTGGGCTCAGCAACCAGATGGTGGTGACGTTCAAGGAGGAGAACACCATCGCCTTCAAGCACCTCTTCCTGAAGGACTACGTGGACGGCGCTGACGACTCCTACGCCGTCTACACGCAGCGCAGCCTCTACGACCGCATGTTTTATGCCGTGGAGAAGGTGAGATCCGCAGGTGGAGGGGGACACACAGATGTGCCTTGGGGACGCGGAGGTGACTTGAGGCCACGTCCAGCATCTGAGGGCATCTCCTTCTCCAGTATTTGGCCATTCCCAACGAGACCATCGGCCGCTATGCCTATGTGCGGGGGGAGAGCGGAGGGAACCGGTCGGCCCTCATGCTGTGCCAGCAGTACTACCGTAAAGGACGCATCGATCCGGCCAACGACACCTTCAACATTGACCCCAAGATTGTCACAGGTGGGATTTGGGGACCTTGGGGCTGAGGATTCCTTGTCCCGCAGCCACCGCTGGGTCTTGGGGTGGGTTGTTTTTTTTTTTTTTTTTTTTTCCTCCTTATCCTGGCCTTGAGAAGGTCCAAGGGGTTTTGTGGGACTTCGGGCTTCCCTGAAGGTGCTTCTCCCTCCCTGCAGACTGTCTGGGAGTGGACCCTGAGGACCCACAACTTCTTCCCCCCGAGCTGGACCGCAGCTACAAGAACTTCACCCTCAAATTTCACAAGTAATTACCCAATCCTTACCCGTAATCCCAACATCTGGGTGCTGGGGACCTCCCCTCGGCGCAGGGTACGGGCAAGGGTGGAGCGAGGACCCCAAGGTGGGGACGTCCTTGCTGCCGGGATGGAAAAGCCCCCGTTGGGTTTTCAAAACCTCTCGTGGGATTGGAAAAAAATCCACCGTTGTGCCGAGGGAGATGTGAAACCGAGGAGGTTGCACAACGAAGCAGCTGCTTTCCGGCCCCGAGGTGCCGCAGATGTCCTGCAACACCCGCCTTCGGGGGTTGTTTTCCCCTCCCCAAAACCCCGCGCTGGCTTTTGGCAGCGTTTCGGTGGCCCGTGGCCAAGCCCTGCAGTTGGTTGCCAGGCAGAGGGACGTCGGCGTTGCTGACACCCAGAGATTCGGTATCGTTGGCGGCACCGTTTCTTCCAGCCTCCCCCTTGAAGCAGAATTCACCGACGCTGGGGCAGGTTGGGTGGGATTTGCTCCTCTAAAGCTGGAGACACCCTTTCCTGGGGCTGGCTGCACCCCCCCAAAGGATGGTGTTTCCCCCCCCCGCCCCCGTGTTGGTTGGTTGACTCTCGGCACCACGTTTTGGGGCTTTGGGTGGGTTTGAAGTGGGCTGAGACACCCTGGAAAAGCCCCAGGAGGAGGATTAACGAATGTCCCGTCCCTCAGACTCATTAACGTCACCATCCAGTTCCAGCTGAAAGCCATCAACATCCAAACCATCATCAACAACGAGATCCCCGACTGCTACACCTTCACCATCACCGTGAGTGCTCCCCACCTCCGGGGGGGTGACGGTGACCCTCGTGGGGACGTAGGGACCAGGTTTCGTGGGCAGTAACCGTCCCCCTTCTCCCCAGATCACCTTCGACAACAAGGCGCACAGCGGCCGGGTGAAAATCCGCCTGGACAACCGGGCCGACATCAAGGAGTGCAAGGATCCCAGCGTCTTCGGCCGAGGTAGGAGCCACGGGGACGTGACGAAGGTGGCGTTTGTCCCCAGTGGGTGCCAAAGGGCTGCGTGTGGGGTGGCTCTGAGTGCTCGGGGGTGGCTGTCCCGCTCGTGAAGAAGAGCCCCCGCGCATCTTGCAGGTGACAACTCCTTCCGGCTCTTCTTTGACGTCGTCGTCATCCTCGTCTGCTCGCTCTCCTTCATCCTCTGCGCTCGCTCCATCATCCGGGGCTTGATGCTGCAGCACGTGAGTGATGGGGCGGCGAGATGTAACCGGTGGGGACAGAGATGTCACCAGGACGTTGTTACCGGCTTTCAGAGGAAGCCCTTTCCTCGCGGAGTTGCTCAATCAAAGCCGTGGGTGCTTCAAGATGGGTGAAACTCTCCAGACGGTGGGTAAAGGACCCCATTTTTCCTCCCCCCCTGCACAGGAGTTCAGCCGGTTTTTCTGGCGCCGTTACAACCAGAGCGTGTGTCTGTCGGATCGCATGGAGTTCCTCAACGGCTGGTACATCCTCCTGGTGATCAGCGATGTCCTCACCGTGCTGGGAACCATCATGAAGATTGGCATCGAGTCCAAGGTCCGGGACGCTGGGGGGGCGGTTTTGCACGTCCTGGTGTGCTGGCGCGGGTGTCCCCGTGCTCCGGGGAAGGGGACGTTTCCGTGTGGCGGGAGGCCAGCTGCACAAGGGCCACCCCTGCACGCTGGCAATGCCTTGTCTGCCCCGGTGAAGCTGTCCTGGATGCCATCAGAGCCCCAACGGTGGGTTTGGGGACAGACATCGCTCCCGAGGGGCTCGCAGAGGGGTCCTGGCCCGAGCGGGACCCCAGAGCCCTTTGGGACAGGGTGATGGTAACAAAGGGCTAGGCCGGGTCCTGTCTGCCTGCTGCGTTGTGGCTTGCGGCACCAGGATTTCACTCGTCGCGAGCTTGCGGCCAATGCAGAGGGTTGTTATGGCTTTGGGGGTGGCGTTGGGGACTTTGGGGACAGCATTGGCCGCGCCTCAGGCCTGTGACACCATTGTCCTTGCAGAACTTCGCCAGCTACGACGTCTGCAGCATCCTCCTGGGCACCTCCACGCTGCTGGTCTGGGTCGGGGTCATCCGCTACCTCACCTTCTTCCAGAAGTACAATGTGAGTGACACCGGGGAGGTGACCTGGGTGCCGAGGGGACAATTTCTGGGACCGGGAATGGCCGTGCCAAGCCTGGCCCTGAGCGCCTGGGCAGGCTTGGGCTTGTCCTACAGCTGCTGCGTGTCCCCAGGGTCCCGCTGGAGACCTCGGGGTGTCATGGGGTGCTTTTGGGTCACCTCCTGGTGGCACCCTCGGTTGAAGCCGGGGGTTGATCCCGCCTGATCTTCCTCCACCAGATCCTCATCGTTACCCTACGGGTGGCCCTTCCCAACGTCATCCGCTTCTGCTGCTGCGTGGCCGTCATCTACCTGGGCTACTGCTTCTGCGGCTGGATTGTGTTGGGCCCGTATCACGTCAAGGTGCTGCTCCGCTGGGGGTCGATGGTTGGGATGGGTTTCACCCACCTCCGGGCCATTCCCTGCCCAGATTTGGGAGGAGACGGGTGCGAGGTTGGTCCCCGTTTTGGCAGCGTGGGTTAGATTCGGCGCCAGTCTTGGCCGTAGCCTCTCCCCTCATGACACAACGGCATCACGGTGGCGCGTAGGGTGTTGAGGAGCGTTTGCTCCCTGCTTGGGAGCTCCCAGCCCGGTGGTGGAGGAGGTGACGCAGTGGCTTGGGCCACCTACCAGCCCTTTGTCACCTCCCATCCCAGTTCCGCTCCCTTTCCATGGTATCCGAGTGCCTCTTCTCCCTCATCAACGGGGACGATATGTTCGTCACCTTCGCCGAGATGCAGCAGAACAGCTATTTGGTCTGGCTCTTCAGCCAGATCTACCTCTACACCTTCATCAGCCTCTTCATCTACATGGTCCTCAGCCTCTTCATCGCCCTCATCACCGGCTCCTACGAAACCATTAAGGTGGGGCTGTGGATACTGGTGGTTTCGCGGGGAGGATTCCGCCCCCTGCCATCCGAAGGACTTCACCTTCCCCCTGCTCTTCTCCCCGCAGCACCAGTGCGAGGGTGAAACGCCCGTTTCCCAGCTCCACGCTTACATCGCCCAGTGCAAGGACAGCCCCAAATCGGGCAAGTACCGTCGCGACAGCGCCTCGTCCTGCTCTGTCTTCTGCTGCTGCGAGCGGTGAGTGGCCAGTGCCGGTACTGGGGGGGACACCGCGGGAAGGGCTCCTGGCTTACTGGGAGGGCTCCGGGCTGGCGGATGGGGGCCAGGGACACTCTGCGACCCCCACCCCGTTATCTACCCCACTCCCTCCTGTGTGCCGGGAGAGGAGGATTTATGCTGTTTTCGCTCCTTGGACGTGGTCCATCCCGCGGGGATCGGCGTTTCCAGCCCCTCTTCGTGCCCATGAGACTCTTACCGCCCCCCAAAATGACTCCGTGCCTGTGGGGAGCCTCCAAAATTGTCTGTGGGCTCCCTGTGTGTCCGCCCCTGCCTCATAGCTCCCCGCTTGTTTCTGGGGTGTGAGGGGTCTCCTTGGCCCCGTGCCTGGGTCTCGTTCGCAAAATCGAAGCCGTCTTACCCAAATCCCTCAGATTTCCCCCCGTTACCGCCGCCGCTGTCTCCCCGCAGGGCTCCGCTGCAGGACAACGCGCTGCTGGTGAACTGATCCCCTCGACGCGGACCCCCGGGGCCGTGAGGATCTCGTGCTCCCCCTGAGCGCTTTTAATTTATTTTAATCGTCTGCTTTTACCGGCTCGGGGCCCCCAAGGGGTGAGGAGAGACGGCGACAGTGTCCCCTGCACCTGGGGGACACTCGAGGGACGCTGGTGGCCCCGTTATTTTTCTTGAAGGACTTTGGCCGGGCTGTTCCCCGTCCTGGAACTGGAGCTGGGCAGCCCCTCGGGGGCTCAGTGTGGAACCCTGGGATGCAATTTTGGGGACAACCTGGACCCTGTGACACCTTGGATGAGTTTTTGGGGACAACCTTGAGCCCTGTGGCCCCTCGGATGTGTTTTGGGGACAACCTGGAGTCCTGCGACCCCCTCGGACGTGTTTTTGGGGACAAACTGGAGCCCTGTGAACCAATGGCTGCATCAGGGACTTGTCCCCAAGCCCTGCTGTCCCCTGGCAGTGTCAGGGAAGTGCCTGGGGCTTTGTCCCCAAGCCGAGCAGCCCCTTTGCCACACTGGGGACTTGTCCCTGCCCTTGTCCCCAAGCCCAGCTGCCCTGGGGTACCCTCAGGGCCTTGTCCCCAAGCCCTGCAACCATTTTGGGGGGACGCTTCTGGGCACAAAGGGCCGCGGCAGCTTCCCTTGACCCCCCCAGACACCTTTGTCCCGCTCTGGCTGGGCCCTGGGTGGTGGGGTAAGAGCGAGACATGTCCCTTGTCCCTGTCCCTGAGGGCCGGCGTCACCCCCCCGAGCTGTTTACGCGCAGCAGGACGGGTCAAGGGCATGTTTTGTAACGGGAGGAGCAGCTGGTCCCGGCTGGAGTGGGGCCAGCATCCGCTCGCGCCAGGCACCGCCGCCTTCGCCTGCTTTCCCCGCACCCAAAAAAGCTCGATTTCATCCCCCCCAAAAGCCCCATTTCACCCCAAAACAGAGGCCCCACGGCGCTACGGGTTCTTGGCGCTGCTCTAAATGTCTCTCTCTCATTCGTGGACTGAGTTGTGGCTGGTCTCAGCCCAGGGAGGTGTTGCTCGCCCTGGGGCTTGGCGTTGGGGGCAGGGGACACACGTGCCCCATGTGGGGACACGGTAGGCGCCCCCCCCCCGCCCCCCGGGGTGGGAGAATAAAGCGTCCTGGGAGAAGAGTGGGGCTGTGCTGCTCCGCGACCCCCTGCGCCGTGGGGAGGGAGGGGACGTGCCAGCACCCTGGGGTGCCCGTGGGGGGACAACGGCGGTAGTGGGTGCCCACGGGGGACAGGGCTGGGGGTGGGTGCCACCACCCCGAGGCGTCCATGGGGACAGGGGTGGTTGTGGGTGCTGTCACCCTGGGGGGCCACCGGGCTGGCGGTGGGTGCCATCACCCTGGGGTGCCCACAGGGGGACAAGGGGGGCCATGGGTGCCACCACCCTGTGGTGGCCATGAGGTGACAAGGGGCAGTTGGGTTGTGGGTGCTGTCACCCTGGGGTGTCCATGGGGGGACAAGGGTGGCAGTAGATGCCACCACCGCGGGGTGCCCATGGCGGGGACAGGGCTGGTGTTGAGGCCATGGGTGCCGTCACCCCGGGGTGCCCTGGGCCTGGCGGTGGGGTGGTGTGTGCCAGCACCCTGGGGTGCCCGTGGCGGGACAAGGGTGGCAGCGGGTGCCACCACCCATGGGGACAGGGCTGGGGGGTGGGTGCCACCGTCCCAGGGTGTCCATGGTGGGGGGAGAGGGCCGGCGGTGTGCCCATGGGTGCTGTCACCCCGGGGTGCCCATGGGGGGGACAGGGGTGGCCGTGGGTGCTGTCACCCATGGTGGGGGGGGTGTGGGGTGGGGTGCGGGGGGGCACAGGCCTTCCCCTGCCACTCCCAAGATGGCGCCGGAGCGCACACCCACCCTCCCGCGCCGTCGCCCCGTGATGACATCACGCTAACGCTCCCCCTCGGCGCGCCACACCCAAGATGGCGCCACACCCAAGATGGCGCCCGCCCTCCTCGGCCTCCCCCTGCGGCCTTCCCCCCGCTGACCTTCCCAACATGGCGGCACCGCCGGGACGCAGCCCCCGTTCCCCCGCCTCGGTGACGTCACGGCGAGGGGCGGGGCGCCCTTAAACGGACCATGACCCCGCGGGCGCCGCCGCCGGGGCCGGGGCCGGGGCCGGAGCGGGGCGCGGGGCGGCGATCGGCGGCTCGTGAGTGCGGGGGGGGGGGGGGGGGGGTGTCGGGGGTTGGGGGGCCATTTCCGGCCGGGGGGGGGCAGTTGGGGCTTGGCGGGGGGGCTGGGGGGGGCAGAGCCCCTCTGCGAGGCGGTTAAGGGGGGGCAATAACCCTCGGGGGGGGGCCAGTAAGAGCATGGGGAGGGGTAATTAATACCCGGGGGCGGGGGGGGGCTATTAGTCCATGGCGGCACGATAGCGCCTGGTGGGGGGCAATTTATTTGGGGGAGGGGGAGTAATGCGGGGGGGGGGGGGGGGGCAATACCGCCTGGGAGGGCAATAATGTCTGGGGGGGCTGTTAGCCTCTGGGGGGGCAATATCTCCTTGGTGGGGGGGGGTGAGATTAGCTTGGGGAGGGGGCAATAATGCCGGGGAGGGGGGCTATTAGGCGGGGGTGGGGGGCAAGATTAGCTTGGGGAGGGGGCAATAATGCCCGGGGGGGGGCGATTAGGCGAGGTGGGGGGGGCAATACCTCCTGCAGGGGGTAATAATGCCGGGGCGGGGGGGGGGGGGGGCGCTATTAGACCGCGGGGGGGGGGGAATTTCAGTGGGGGGGGGCAATAACACCTTGCAGGGGGTGGCAGCAGCCCCCCCTTCCCCCTCCCAAATTACCGGGGGGGTTGTAATAATGCCTGCGAGGGGGCAAATAGCCCATGGGGGGGGGGGCAATACCTCCTGGGGAGGGGGGGCTTGGGGGGGCAGCATCAGCCCCCCAGTTACTGGGGGGAGGGGCAATATTAGCCAGGGGAGGAGGGATCACTGGTTTGGGGGGGGCAGTTCAGGCTTTTTTGGGGGGGGGGTAGAACCGCTCTGGGGGGCATTTTTGGGGGGGCAGTAACCGTCGAGGGGGGAGGGGGGAGCAATAGTCCGAGGGGGGCAATAAGAGCCTGGGGAGGGGGCAGTAATGCCTCTGGGGCGAGTATTAGCCCATGGGGGGGGCAATATTAGCCTGGGGGGGGGCAATACCTCCTGGGGAGGGTTTGAGGGGGCAGCATCAGCTCCCCAGTTACCGGGGGGGGGGCAATAATGGCACTGGGGGGGCAATATTAGCCTGGGGGGTGGGGGGCCAGCATCATACCCCACCCCAGTTGCCGGGGGGGGGGGGCAATAGCAGCCTCGGGGGGGGCAATAACTGAGGGGGGGGTAATATTACCCTGGGGAGGGGCCAGAACCGGGGGGGGGGGGGGGAGGGGGGAGCAATACGGGGGGGGGGCAGTTGTCACCCCCGGGGGTGTCACCGCGCCCCGATGTCACCATTGCCACAAACAGG